>NW_015150920.1:475919-480149 GCF_000732505.1 Cyprinodon variegatus | reverse complement strand
GTTTTGACTTCGTGTGGACGGGGCCTTAAACTCTATCTAGTCTTGAACCCAAATTTAATGACCTGTTTACATTAGGTATAAATATGTGCCTTAAATAGGGTTTAGATTTGCTTTAGATTAGGTTCGGATGGTTTTTAAATATGGTTTAGATTAGGTTTAAATGTGGTTTAAAATAGGTTTATATAGGGTTTAAATTAGGTTTAACTGGTTTAGATCTGGTTTAGATTAGGTTTAAATGTGGTTTAGATTTAGTTTAGATTTGGTTTAAATGTGGTTTAGATTAGAGTTGCATCTGGTTTAGATGTGCCTTAAATATGGTTTAGATTTGCTTTAGATTAGGTTCAGATGGTTTTTAAATATGGTTTAGATTAGGTTTAAATGTGGTTTAAAATAGGTTTATATAGGGTTTAAATTAGGTTTAACTGGTTTAGATCTGGTTTAGATTAGGTTTAAATGTGGTTTAGATTTAGTTTAGATCTGGTTTAGATTTGGTTTAGCTTAGGTTTAAATGTGGTTTAGAATAGGTTTAGATCTGGTTTAGATTTGGTTTAGATTAGTTTTAAATGTGGTTTAGAATAGGTTTAGATCTGGTTTAGATTTGGTTTAGCTTAGGTTTAAATGTGGTTTAGAATAGGTTTAGATCTGGTTTAGATTAGGTTTAGATCTGCTTTAGATTTGGTTTATATTCGTTTTAAATATGGTTTAGATTATGTTTAAATATGCTTTAGATCTGGTTTAGATTTGGTTTAGATTAGGTTTAAATATCGTTTAGATTTGGTTTAGATTATGTTTAAATATGCTTTAGATCTGGTTTAGATTTGGTTTAGATTAGGTTTAGATCTGCTTTAAATGTGGTTTAGATCTGGTTTAGATTAGGTTTAGATCTGCTTTAAATGTGGTTTAGATTTGGTTTAGCTGTATTCTAAAATGTGTGTTTATATTTTTTTAGGTGCTGCAGAAGGTAGACGTGGTCGAGACCCTTTTGATCGATGGCTGTCAAAAACTGCGCTCCTTCAAGGTCAAGTTCCACTTCCTGCCTCCTGAGCGTTACCGTGACGACAAGCTTCTTACCCCCCACCAGATCCTGCGCTACATGGAATCGAGGTGTTTGTTGATGTCTGTGTGTGGGGAAGGTGTGGAGACCGTTATCCATCGCTAACTCTCTCCATGATCCGTCTGGTTCCAGGTTCTTCCGTCTCCTCCTGGATGCCATCAAAAAGCGCACCGCCAAGTTAGCCTCCATCGCCGTGGAGACCAGGAGGGTCTCCCCCAGAGATAAAGACCTGGACGAGCCCGGCACAGCGGGGGTTCGGTTTTTCATCACTTTACTCTCAAGTCGTTTCCTGTGGTCTCCGTCAGCTTTTAATGGTTTTCAACTTTGCTGGCTCTCTGCAGGTAGAAGATGGAGAAGCAGAGGAGGAGCCAGAGATCGCCGACGATCAGGGGGAAGAAGGAGACGCCGACGCATCAGATGCCAAGAGGAAAAGCAAACAGGAGGAGGAGGTAGGGCGGGAGCTCATATCTTTCATAGAAGGAGGCATTTGAGGAGCTTTGACTCCAGGACTGCCTCACTCACTGTCAGACATTTTTTAATGTGTTGAAGTTCTCAGCTATTAGTGAAGGAATGCAGTCCAGCAAATTCTCCAACTGGCCTCCAGGCAGAAACTGCTCAGAGGAACCTTCGGTATTCAGAGACACTTTTACTCCATGCTGTGTTAACAAGTTAGACTGTTCTCTAGCTACTGTCCTATGATAAAGATTAGACTGCTAGAAAAAAATAAACTTATCTAAGGGTAGGAAACCCCAACGATGAAATTAGGAAAAATGTTTTACCTCTCTGCTTCCTTGGTGTTGATGAGCAATAAACTGATTGATCATCTGTTCTTCTTCTAGTCAGTAAAGTCTAGGCATGGGTATCAATAAGGGATATTTAACAATATAAATTAGAGATGTGAGCAAATAAATGACCTACGATTATAGCTTTTGTGTTTCGTTGCACTTTTTGAATGCTGGAAAACAGAGAGCTACGTCACAGTTAACATCTACTTCACAGAAACAAAGCCGTAAATAATCCTGACAGTATGTCAGAGCGACATACCCTGTCTGTTAGTAGTAGCTCTACATCTTTGCTCATTGAAATGTGTCTTTCTTTCCGACTCTTTTTATACTCAATATCCTCCTAGCCTTCATATTTGTTATATCTTATCAACAGGTTTAATAATTTGCTTTTTCAGCTGGTTAAATGAATTGTCAAAGCTTAATGGACTATGTTTTTTTTTTTTATTGATACAAAAGAAAGCTGAGTTTTTAAGGAAAAGGACCACTATGGGTTATTTTCTCTTCTGTTGAAGCTGGAGTTCTCACTGCTCCACCTGCACCACGTATTTATGTAGAGAGATTTGTTCCAATAATGAAAGTGAGGAAAAAAAAGTAAACCGGAAGAAAATGTTTCGAAAATAAAACTTTGAAAAATGTCTTAATCAAGAAAAGGTCCTGAAAGTAATTTATGTGCACTCGAAAGCTGAACTAGTTTTTTTTTTATGATTTTTCCTTTTTTGGTTCTAAAACCGAAGCTTAATAAAAGAGGATGAAAGCAGCCTAACACCAAAAATGTCCCATAATCCAACACTTATTTCTTCTTTCATGTCTTTTTTTAGCTCAGAGTTGTACTTTTTTACTAAAGCTGCCTTTATCTGTAGGTAGACTATGAAAGCGAAGACGAGGACGACGATGGCGATGTTGAGGAGGATCAGAAGG
Organism: Cyprinodon variegatus; assembly: GCF_000732505.1. Lineage (NCBI taxonomy): Eukaryota > Metazoa > Chordata > Actinopteri > Cyprinodontiformes > Cyprinodontidae > Cyprinodon > Cyprinodon variegatus. The sequence continues at coordinate 477,392 of NW_015150920.1, read as the reverse complement.
AGGAGGAGGCCGAGGTGAACAACCAATCTAACACTGTGGAGGAGTCCCAGCCGGAGGTGGCAGTAGCTGGATTAGAGCGCAAGAAGAAGAAGAAGCAGCAAGTGGAAATGGGGGAAGGAGACGAGCATTCGGTCCAGATGAGGGTTAACTCGGTTCTGTCATCAAACTCGGCCATCCAGAATTATTCCTTCGATCAGCAGGAAGAACTTTGGTGTGAGGTGAGTTGGACCTACTTTAAAGCGGCTGTTTCAAGGACAAGTCCGGTCAGCGAGGAATAACCAATGGATCATTACCTAAAACCAATACTTTTGCTGTGATTTAATGAATTAAGCGTTAATCGTAAAAAAATAAAACTGAATTCCAAAAACATCAAATTAAAAACAATCCACGGGACTACTTTGATTCCAAGTTTGAAGATGTTTTGTTTCCCATCCAGGAAGCTTTTTCAATTTAAAATTGAATTGAACAATTTGAATTGAAAAGGCTTCTTGGATGGGAAGCAAAACGTCTTGAAACTTAGAATCAAAGTCCAGTGAATTGTTTTTAACTATGACCTGGATGACTGATGATGTTCACCAGCATAGACACTAGGGTGTTAATAATAATTTTTTTGTATCGATCCATCGATCCAACAGCCGACGAACCGATGCATCGACACGTCCGCAAGAGTATCGATTCATGTTTTTTTTTTTTTTCCTCTGGTCTATTTTTATCCATTTGCTCCTGGGCGTAATTCTCCTCCCGTACTGCGGTGGCGCTAAACCTTTTTTGCCCTCCTACCTCGCTTCCTGGTTATACTCTTACAGCAGTGTGTTGCAGTGAGACATTTTTGATTTATGCTCCATATTGAAGCGTGGTCTGCGCTACACACTGGGTCTTGATACGGCCGAGGTGGCGAGGAAGTGGGGGCGAGTTTAGTCCGACGACGGAGGGACATGAGGGCCAAAAAGACAACAAGCCGGCCTCCTGTCTGCGGCACTTTCTGCGGTCAGCTACAATTAGGGAGAGGTGCAGTGGAGCATCTGTGGAGGGGGCGGGGACGTCTGGAGCCGAAGTATTGAATTGCACTCATTGCACTGATTTTGTGCAGTATTCTTTGATGCAAGACCTTGCAGAATCTATTACGCAGGGGTATTATTATTTTTCAGTGAATGAGGTTTTAATAGGAATAGGTGGAGTGCAACTTTACTACTTCTACTGCTGTTGTTTCTCAAATAAAATGTTGATGATGTTACAGCTTTCATTGATTTATTTCAAATTTGAAACATTGTCTAGCCTGTAAGGTAAAAAAAATTAAAACAAAAAATGAACCAATCGAATCGTATCGTGGTGTATTCTAGAGTATCGAAAACAATTGAGTCGTTGGGTCAGGAAATCGATACTGAATCGAATCGCCATGATGGATGTGATTTACACCCCTAATAGACATCTGCAATCAACAACAATTATTGAAGATTTCCAGAGGACTTCACC
>NW_015150920.1:471954-475909 GCF_000732505.1 Cyprinodon variegatus | reverse complement strand
AGGAGCAGCGGAGCGTCTGTGGAGGGGGCGGGACGTCTGGAGCTGAGGGAGTGCATTGCACTGATTTTGTGCAGTATTTTCTGATGGAAGGCCTTTCAGAATCTATAATGCAGGGGTATTATTATTTTTCAGTGAATGAGGTTTTAATAGGAATAGGTGGAGTACAACTTTTCTACTTCTGTTATTTGCTGTTGTTTCTCAAAAAAAAATGCATAACGATATTACAGCTTTTATTGATTTATTTCAAATTTGAAACATTGTCTAGCCTGTAAGGTAAAAAAATACAAAAAAAAAATGAACTAATTAATCGAATCGTATCGTGGTGTATTCTAGAGTATCGAAAATAATTGAATCGTTGGGTCAGGATATCGATACTGAATCGAATCGCCATGATGGATGTGATTTACACCCCTAATAGACATCTGCAATCAACAACAATTATTGAAGATTTCCAGAGGACTTCACCATTGAAATTCACCAGAGCTATAGTTAGACTGACAATGCCCATGTGCATGGCAGCTGGATGCTGGAATACATCGGGTAAAAGGGAAAAAAAATTTGATTCCACCTTTCTGATTGCTGATCCTCCACGGACGGGTTCGTCGTTGGATTGCCAACTTGAAGAGGGAGGAATCGCCATCAAACTTTTGGCCAGAGAAAAAACCTCTCAGATGAAAACACATAGGCATGGCGGGGGTGCGAGCGAAATGGAGTTCTTTCTGTAAAATTGACAGACTGAAGTAGCCATGTTTGCTCAGCCATCTCTTTGTCTAAACACGTCGTCGCCTTTTAATTTTAGGGCTTTCAGCACAAAATTACACAGATTGCCAAGGCAGCGCATTTCACTCTAATAAGCTACAAATTCCTCTTCTACTTGTTTGGCTTCCAGATAGACGAGTCCGAGTAGCGTCATCTCACTATGGAGCTGAGTCTAACATGGTTTTTAGAGGTACAGTGTGAGCAGTTATATCGCATCAGAGCGTCCTGCTGCACAATGTGAGAACAAAAATCATGAGCTGTGAACTCTTACTCTATGACAAAACAGTGAGAGCTGCAGCTGCATGCAGCTGTTAAATGAGGAACTTATGTTCCCTAAAAAGGCAGTTGCACCTCGGGGCATCCCCACCGGTTCTTTTCCTGGGAGCAAGTTATTTACTACTCTTAACTCAAACTTGGCAAAAGCATGTAAAAAGGACTATAAAACAGGAGTAAAAAGTAACAGAGTTTATTCCAGATCAAGTTGTTACAGGACAGAGAAAAAACTTGGAGCTTGCACAGCTGTGGGCTCAAAAAATCCCGTCCGCGAGCGTCCAGCAAAGATTGAGCCCCGAACAAGGTCCTCTCCTGCTTCTTGTAGCTCATGAGTCTATGTGTTGGATCATGTGGATCTTTAGCTGTCTGTATCAGAAACTGACACGCCATCCATGCCCTGACCTGTATGCATCTTGCCTCTATTCCCAAGAATTACAGATAGCTTCCCTTTATCAGACCGGCTCCAAGATGTGCCCATATCCTGTGTATCTTTAAAAGGCAAGAAGGCTGTCCTATTTAGATGGCNTTTCACTCTAATAAGCTACAAATTCCTCTTCTACTTGTTTGGCTTCCAGATAGACGAGTCCGAGTAGCGTCATCTCACTATGGAGCTGAGTCTAACATGGTTTTTAGAGGTACAGTGTGAGCAGTTAGATCGCATCAGAGCGTCCTGCTGCACAGTGTGAGAACAAACATCATGAGCTGTGAACTCTTACTCTATGACAAAACAGTGAGAGCTGCAGCTGCATGCAGCTGTTAAATGAGGAACTTATGTTCCCTAAAAAGGCAGTTGCACCTCGGGGCATCCCCACCGGTTCTTTTCCTGGGAGCAAGTTATTTACTACTCTTAACTCAAACTTGGCAAAAGCATGTAAAAAGGACTATAAAACAGGAGTAAAAAGTAACAGAGTTTATTCCAGATCAAGTTGTTACAGGACAGAGAAAAAACTTGGAGCTTGCACAGCTGTGGGCTCAAAAAATCCCGTCCGCGAGCGTCCAGCAAAGATTGAGCCCCGAACAAGGTCCTCTCCTGCTTCTTGTAGCTCATGAGTCTATGTGTTGGATCATGTGGATCTTTAGCTGTCTGTATCAGAAACTGACACGCCATCCATGCCCTGACCTGTATGCATCTTGCCTCTATTCCCAAGAATTACAGATAGCTTCCCTTTATCAGACCGGCTCCAAGATGTGCCCATATCCTGTGTATCTTTAAAAGGCAAGAAGGCTGTCCTATTTAGATGACCTAATTACACACAGTGACATCCACAATGTGAAGGAAGGCCTTCTACTCTCTCTAATCTGGCTAACAAAGTAACAATGCACATGATGTATAAAGAATAAACCTAACACAGCAATAGAGCTGTGCAGCAGTCGAAATAAATTGATGGTAAATAAATTTAAAAAAAGACAATTGAAATTCCTCTTCCATTTGTCAGCCAATGGTAGCAAAGGAGCGTTCAGGAAACTAACAGTATTACCAATCAGAAGAAGAAGGGGGCGGGTGCTGTTCGCGCTCACTACATGTTTGCCGGGAGCTGCAGCAACAGCTGATTTAGCGCTTTGAGGACTAAAGTTATACTCCTCGCAGCAGAGTGTCGCAGTGAGGTTGAAGCAGATACAGGGATTATGAGTAGAAATGAAACTCTGATGCATCCGCCTGACAAAATGCTTTGGCATCCAGACTGCAGCCATCAAAGGGTTAAACAAACAGGATGTGAGCTGTAGTGTTGGTGTCGCTCTGCTCGTTATGCTAGACGCACGTACGACCAAAATGTGGCGCCTGTCACAGCGTCTGTAGCGTTTATACTGAGGAAGCAGAAGCAGCCTCCTCATATCATGGAGTCATTTCTTTGCAGCAGTTTTTCCATAATCTGTTGATAGTGGTGATGTTTACGAGCTAAATCTCAGGATGTCTCTAGATGTTTACCCTCTGTTCCCTACAGGTGGAGCTGACCGTCCCCGTCAACAACGTGCACTTCGACCTGACCTCGGTCCTGTCCACCCTGGCCCAGAACGCAGTCATCATGGAGACCAGGGGCCTGACGCGGTGCCTGCTCAGCGAAACCACCACCAAGTCTGGCGAAAAGCAGACGCTTCTCAACACAGAGGGCATCAACATGCACGAGATCTTCAAGCACAGCGACGTACGTCTGCAAACTGAAACCATTTTATAAGATGTCTGCCACACTTTTCTAACGACTACTGGTGAAGCAGAAATAACATCATGTCCAACTCGGATGCTTTTTTTTCTATTCGATCTTTGATGCGTCGCGGTTTGTACTTCTAATGAAATGTGTCTTATTCCATTCAGACACATCAGAGTCTGAGAGAATGTAGGCAGCACACAGCAGCGCCATGTTTAGCACTAATCTGACTGAGTTGAGGACGGTTTCACCGCGTTATTAAACTGCTGAGCTGATGGCATCATTAGCGGAGGAGAAGGCTGGAAAAACAGCAGCTAAGCTGTTGACCGCCGCCACTAGCAAAGCGAGGCTGCTGTATAGAGCTAAACTGGCAATGACTCTGAAAATTAGCAGATTGGTGTCCTACTTGGTACCACACGTGGAAGGGGCTCAGATCAGATCTTTTTTTTTTCGGGGATTATCTCGTAATTACGAGATAAGATCTCATAATTACGAGATACTGATCTGGTAATTAAGATCTTTTCGACTTGTAGTTGAGTACGTTTTGAATATAAGTATCAGTACTCAGTATGAGATTCTATCTCAACATGGCAGATAGCTACAGAAGCGTATTGCATTCACCAAAACATAAATAAATAAATAAAACCAGACAGTTTATCTCATAATTATGAGATCAGCATCTCGTAATTATGAGATCTTATCTCAGAATTGAGGTCTTTTCTCGTAATCGAGATCTTATCTCATAATTACGAGATAAGATCTCGATTACGAGAAAAGAC
>NW_015150920.1:469584-471413 GCF_000732505.1 Cyprinodon variegatus | reverse complement strand
GTCTTTTCTCGTAATCGAGATCTTATCTCGTAATTATGAGATAAGATCTCGATTACGAGAAAAGACCTCAATTCTGAGATAAGATCTCATAATTACGAGATGCTGATCTCATAATTATGAGATAAACTGTCTGGTTTTATTTATTTATTTTTTTTGTGGTGAATGCAATACGCTTCTGTTGCTATCTGCCATGTTGAAATTACATTTCAAGAAAGAAAAACCGCAACAGTGGATTACAAAGCTAAGCTTAGCCAAAAGTAACAAATAACTGAAGTAAATTTACTTGCTCTTTCCACCAGTGGTCGTCCAACCTATAATTCCGGCAGACGTTCTTTGCTCGGTTATTTTCAGCAACATGATGGCCTTTTATCTCCAGATCCTGGACATCAACAAGCTGTACTCCAATGAGGTCCACGCCATGGCCAACACCTACGGGATCGAAGTGGCTCTGAAGGTCATCGAGAAGGAGATCAAGGACGTCTTTGCGGTCTATGGTACGCTCAGCTGTCCTCCATCCATCTACCCTTTATGTCGTCTCCTTCCTTTCCATTTATCGTTATTTCATTTTTTGATTCCATATTTAAGTCTGTCCTCTACAGAAAAATCTACCAAAGATTACATTTTAATCCCAAGTATTAATATTTTTTGAACGGTTCCCAGATTAATGGAGAAATCTGTAAATGTGAGTCTAGAGAGGAGTGAATGTAAACAGGAAGCAGTGCTGTGATGGTGACGGCGCCGCTCTGACTGTATCCAGGTATCGAGGTGGACCCCAGGCACCTGTCTCTGGTGGCTGATTACATGTGTTTTGAAGGCATCTACAAGCCTTTAAACCGACACGCCATCATGTCCAACTCCTCGCCTCTGCAACAGATGACCTTTGAGACCAGCTACAAGTTCCTGAAGCAGGCCACCATGCTGGGTAAGACATGAAGCGGAATACCTGGACTGTATAAGGATGCTAACATAAGGGGTTTGTTAGGGAGCGCCGGGTAGCAGACGTTTCATAAACGGTAAGGACATTTAAGGTTTGTGACTCCTCCCACAGTTGGTTTGCTAATCTGTCATCTGACAGAGGATTGGCTGGAAAAGAGGAACCAGGAAATAACCTGAGATCATTAGAACAGATGGAGCGACTGGGTTCATTAATTAACCAGACTGACTGATCCAGGCTCAGTCTACCGACCGGACCAATCCCAGCACGGGAGGCAGGAGATTATGCTCAGCACTGGAATTACCCACAATCCAACAGCAGTTTTCGCTCAAGTGTGTTACGGTCATGATGCGGCAGGCAACCACTGATTTCTATTTATTCACTGGATTGCTGATTGCCAGTTGAAGTGAAGCCACCGGCCGCCATATTGGTACTCCCTACTTAGACCGGTCACAATGTAAACAATATGTGCGCTACAGCATCGAACAACAATGATTTTCTAATTTTTAGGGGGGCTTAAGACTTAAAAAAAAAGATACATTCATCACTTTGACAGACACTAACTGTTTGATAGCATCAATAGATTACTTTAACTTATACTAGAAAGAAAGTAGGCATCACATTGCATAGTCATGACGAAGTCAATGAAGTCTATAAATTATGTTATATAACATGTTATAGAAATCCATCACAACAATATTAATGTGTTAATGGAGCACAATAATACTGAAATGCCAAATAGGCTAAATTGATGATGTACATGTAATAGACATGTATCAATGACATTGTTACGGCAATTACATCTTACATGTCTGATAATGCATGATATATTACTTTATATATATATATATATATATATATATATATATATATATGGGTAAAATGTTTGAGTTTT
>NW_015150920.1:464811-468393 GCF_000732505.1 Cyprinodon variegatus | reverse complement strand
GGAAAAATGAACAGACTTTAATAACTCTTTGCCTATTTTTAGATGAGTTTTCATGATCTAGTTAACCAACATCAGCCTTTCCTCACATGAAGAGGCGCTGGATAAGTACAGGACCATTAATACAGGCCATGTTTGAAAGCCATTATGTCTGATACGACTTTAAAAGCTCAGCACCTTGCTGCTCTAAGGGCTTCTATTTTTAAATAGACATTATTTCATTATGCATGTGGGTTATCTTTATGTGTGATATATATTAATATATGAACTGTTGTTACTACAGGGCAGTAGGACATTACAATGCTCTTGGACTGTTAATATTTGCATATTTGGGGAGTAGCGGCCTAGTGGTTAGGGCTTAGAGCAGCCCACAAATGGCAGCCCACTGCTCCCCTAGGGGATGGGTTAAACGCACATTTCGTGGAGCTGTACTTCTGACAGAGTAATGCCAATAAAAAAAAAGCTGGGATATCTAAGTGTTAATAAGTAGTTAATTTTTTACAGCTGTACTTTAAAGGAAAAGTCCGGTCAGCAAGGAATAACCAATGGATCATTATTTATACCTAAAACTAATATGTTTGCTGTGATTTTAATAATTTAGCCTTAATCAGTAAAAAATAAAAACAGGTGAAAAATTAATTGGAAAACAACAAACTAAAGCAGAAGAAACACTTATTTGTGTTTTCCAACACAAAATCAATTAAACCAAAAATGTCTTTACAGCATGGGATGTAGTCATTTTACTACATATCGTCTTGACCTCCATAAAATAACAAAAGTTAATCATAAAAAAACAAATATTTCTGAAAATAAGAGTCTTTGTTCTTAATGAGAGCAGTAAAATAAGATTATCTGCCAATGGAAGGAGGATGTTTGTGCCTTAAAATGAGATCATTTGATTTTATGCATGATCTCTGATTCCAAGTTTTTGCACCGTTGCAAAAATGAAGTTGAGGTTATTATGTTTACTTTTTGAGGACATGAAGAGGTCAGAATGTTTAGTTTCATATACATCCTCCTATGAATACTGTAGTTATAGTTGAAACCTGTCAGGCTGGATCTGATCATAGAAAAAAAAAAAAAGAAAACAAAAAAGTGTATTTGTGAAAACGGACTGAAGATTCAAGGAAAAGTCTGGTCAGCAATGATTAATCAATGGATCATTATTTATAACTGAAACGAATATGTTTGCAGGGATTTAATTCATTAAGCGTTAATCAGTAAAAAATAAAAACACAATTTTTCGACGCAATCACAGAGTCTGGGAGCGGCCATTTTTGCCCAAATATAGTAACACCTCCCTCCTGCCATCTTCCAGCAGTGACGTCACAGTGCGGTAAGCCTAGCGCCATTCTCCCCGCTTTACAAGCAAAATCAATGGGAACTACTAGATACATCTGCAAACAACAATTATTGAAGATTTCCAGAGGATTTCACCATTGCAATTCACCAGAGCTACAGTGAAAGTGACAATGCCCACGTGCATGGCAGCTGGATGTTGGAATACATTTGGTAAAAGTGAAAAAACTTATAGCTCGTTGTGACAGCACTGGCACTTGATCAACAGCCGATACCACAACGTGACGTAACAAACCAGTAGGTGGCAGTAGTGTTCTTTGCCAAACATGGATGCCTCCAGTAAAGCACATTCAAATAAAAATTACTCTGAATTAAAAACACTTATCATTTATTGAAAAGTATGTAATAATTTCATACTTAACGTACTTTCAGAAGTTTGAATTCTGAATATTATGGGAGTTTTCCTTTAATCAGGTTGCTTCATATGAGGCTCTGTAATCCTCAGTGGAATGGCGGTGACTCCTGTGCTGCTGAAAGAGAAAGTAAACACTTTCTGAGAGAAACAATGATTCAGTCTGTAATTGATGGACATTATTTAACAGAGAAGTAAAGCTGAGCGGCTGAGGAGAAATCTAACTGAGTCTCATTCGAGTTTTCTTACAGAAGGGAAACGGGCTCCTCTGTCTCCGTTTGATCAGAACATTCTCTCACTTTTGTTTCACAAAGAAATTACTATATTTTATTGAGCGGCACATTCAGGAAACTACGGCCGCTTATTAACTATAATGGAAGTTTGCCTGCAGTGAAACCAAAACCCCTGCTTTTGAATGCCATTTCTAAAGGTGTTGTTTTTTGTTTTAAATTATTCAGGGTCACATGATCAGCTGGTGTCTCCTTCAGCCTGCTTGGTCGTTGGGAAGGTGGTCAGAGGTGGAACCGGCCTGTTTGAACTGAAGCAGCCTCTACAGTAGAGCAAGGATCGCCTGCTGACAGCTGTTTAAATGTTTGCTCTTCTCAATGCTGGCAGGAATGTTTTTCTTTTTTGTTTGTTTTTAAGGTGAACCTAAAATACCAAAATGTTGAGTTAATTAGGTTAAATATTTTGTTTTTTTGTTTTTTCCTACAGCATACTGTAGAACATGCAAAGTTCCTTTTTTATTGTTCTAAAAGCAGAGCGACATTTGTATCTAATAATAAAATATGTAAAGAGGAAATAAAAAAAATTGCTCAATAGTTTTACATGTGCTTTTTATGTGACTGACAAATAAAGAAATCTGACTGCAAAAGCGGAAGTGATGGGTGTGGAGGCCGCCTCTGATTGGCTGGAATCCTCAGCGTCTCCTTGAAGGAGCTCAGAGATCAGAGGAGCCGCAGCGACTAACCCGGGCTGCGGTGCGACAGAGCCGGGCTGCGGTGGGTTTATTGGTCCATCAGATGGAGAAATGAGGAGTCCATGCGAAGGTAGGGACACATTCTGACTGAATAACGGAGGAAAGGGCGGCGAGAAGGAGCTAAAATCCGGGCTTGGTGGAGAACTGCTGCCGTTGCTCGCTTTAAATGGGGGATGCTGGAGGAAAAAAGCTGCTAGATCTGTTTCTCATCACAGAGAGGAAGGGAAGTGGTTTGTTCTGAATGATTCCAGCCATCATTAGTCTATTTTCAGCCAATAGTGTGGTGAGGTTAGATGTCCTGCTGGCTGTTGTAACGGACCGACTGATAGAGGTCGCCATGATGGCGCCCCTCCACCAGAACCTGTCCGTTATCAGCTCAATACCCGCTTCCTTCTACAGGAAAGCAGCTTTTCACTCCCTTCTAAATTCCCTTACTTGAAAACTAACCTCCTAAACTGCAGCCGAATGAAGCAACTTGGTGGGAATTACCGCGTTTACTAAAAGTTATAACTTAATCGGTTTTTAGGTTCTGGGTCATTACATTATCGAGTTAAAAACATGTTTAATGTCTGATAATAAATGTAGATTTATGGCCAGTAAAGCTGAAACAATCGGATTAATTATTTGATTGAATTTTCTCTCAACCTTTAACCTTGTAACCTGTAGTTATACACTGTTAGATTAACTCATGCTGTCACCTTTCAGACTGTTTATCCAAAAATATAGAAAACCCTTAAATCAACAGGGGGCCCGCGACCCCTAGGGGGTCCATGAGGTACTGCATGGGGGTCACAAAGTTTTAGTTCATTACACTTATTTTTTATATTCCCCCCTGCAATTTTTTCCACTAATTGAAATGTCTCCACATTTACATGAATTCAACACACTGTAGTAA
>NW_015150920.1:463078-463998 GCF_000732505.1 Cyprinodon variegatus | reverse complement strand
AAGCCAAGAGTAACGAGTAACGTTTGTTTTTAAAATGTAAGGAGTAGAAGTCAGAAGTAGGAAGAAAAATAAGTAATGGAATATAGATGCCTAAAAAATTTACTTAAGTACAGTTGCGAAGTATTTGTACTGTTCTTGACACCTCTGGTGTGCATTGATGACTGACTGCCTCCGTTTATCTGTTTACTACAGTGTGTTGAATTCATGTTAATGTGGATTTAAAGACATTTCAATTAGTGGAAAAAAATCTAATCAGCCAAAACTTTCGTGACCCCCATGCAGGACCTTCATGACCCCTAGGGGTTGCGGACCCCCTGTTGAAGACCTCCGCTCTACATGATCAATGCTGATCAATGCTCACAGAAATGGAGCGTAGTTTTTTTAATAGTATGAATCATAGCAGCTTCTATCACTTATTTAATAGTGTAGAATCTCAGAAACGGTTTGATCTAAGGCTGCAACTCATCGATTCATCTGTCAATGATCTTTTTAGATGAATCCATTAATAATTGGATAGCAAAAGGTTCCTTGAAGAAGATTTATTTATGAAATGAAACCAAATGAAATTAAACTTTTTTTAAATCTTAAATGCAAAATGTTCACAATACTTTTTTACAAATTTGATATAATTACTGTTCTGATCAGATCAGAGGTTTGTGGGGTGAGGATTTCCATGTCTGCAGTGGTGAGAGAGGAGAACTGGATGGGTAGCCAGTATTGGGATTTCAGGACTGCTGTGATATGATCATATTAATGTATTTAAAAAAAGATTATATATTTTTAAGATTTAAAATATATTTAAAATGTGTATTTTTTAAGATATGTTCAATTGTTTTTTTTCCTCAAATTGCTGTTTTCCATATACATTTTTACAAAAGACGTCCTTTTTGGATCACATTCTCTTCCTTTCAAGCCCAAAC
>NW_015150920.1:460244-463049 GCF_000732505.1 Cyprinodon variegatus | reverse complement strand
AATTCTTTTACAATATTAATTTATTAGGTTTTGCTCCATTTATGAAATTTTACAAACACAATGAAGACATCAGATTTTTTTGTGTTGTTATTTTGAGGATTTGGGGAAAAAAATGGAAGAAAATCCACATCCCTGCATCAGAGCTCTACCTGTTTGATCTATGAATGGTTTTCTATACTTGACTTACAAACTAGCAGCAGTAGTGGAGTTTGGAGATGAAATCCTCTTCTTCAGTCTATCTTTGCTCTCCTCTAATTTATCCAGAAGTTCTGCAGTTGGCTGCATATTTAGCCTTCCCTGGAAATGCTTTTTCCAAATGACTCTTTTTTTATTTGAAAACCTCTCCTTAAAAAGAAAATGAAAGCAAATAATTGGCTCCATTGTTCTGTGAATCCTCTGTTCTCATCAGCTATTTTCCTTTTCACCGTTAAAGGCTATGATGCAAATCTTTGTTGACAGAAATATAAAAATGTATTGTTTGAATTTATTTAATATACAAATTTGTACAGCAATGAAAACATAATGAATGTTTGTCTGACCTCCTGCACACCGTATTTAAAAAAACAAACTCATCTTTAATAATATGTTTTTGATAAAGCTCCAGGGAGCTGCAAGGGGGGCATTAAATAGCCTCTGGTTGCTGAGCCCTGCTCTAGGTGGTCCGTGTGTGAAGGTTGGTCCACTCACTGAGGTGTAGAGGGTCAAAAACACCGTCACCATGGAGATAGCCCAACTGCAGAGCTTAATGGATAGGAGGTCTGCCATCTTTGCACATGTAGATGTTTAAATTCCTCCTGTCGCTCTCAGAGCCACTCTGATAATCTGAATTGAAGCACCTGCTCAGCTGCGTCTGATTTGTATAAACGACTCCAAATATTTCCATACTAATGATTAGAGACTGGTTTGAATTTGCCTGCAGTGATCACTTCCCAGACTGAAGGAAACGGTTTGAACCGTTTCCTAACGGCGGCCGATGGTGAGGTGATCGTCATCCAACCCGGCCGTCTTTTCTCTTCAGCTGTGATTGTCTCCACAAAGCCTCCTGCTCCCCTACGATCTGGATGCTGATGGTCTGTGTGCGTTTTACAGGAAAGGCTTCCTGAGTGCCAGAGGGCTCCGAGCTTCAGCTGCAGAGATCTCTGGATCTACAGCCAATGAAAACATGAGGCTGACGCTGCGCTGGGTCACTAACAGGTGATGCTCGACACTCTGACATCTCAGTTTTTCTTCACTCTGTCCCTCTGTCATCAATTCCTGCTGTTTTCTGCTGCCAGGCTGCTGTTTGTAGCCACACTGTTCAACCAGGCTTACTGACATGTGGGAAGTTCCCTGTTTTGGAAGTTTCCTTAAATTTCCATTGCTGCTGTTGGACGCTCACAGGGGGGAAACTGATTAATCTGGACCTCTGGCCTAGGCTCATGTTCTGATCAACCATCAGTTTGATGTTGGATCTCTCTTCCAGTTAGCAGCTGGAAGGATACTTCCAGCTGCTAACTGAAGTGTGGACCTGAAGTGTGGACGTTCTCTGCAGCATGTAGCCTAATGCTACGCTCAGACCGCAATTGTGGAAGCAGCAAAAAAAGCCTCTGCTGCTTCATTTTTGATGCTCGTACCCATTAAGGTCAGACGCGCGTCAAGAGTAGCTTTGATTTTCCTGAAGCGCGTCCAGTAAAGTGTCCAGATGCGTCTGATGCCTCTGCTGCTCCTGTGTTTGATGGCAGAGAGCGGCTTTGCTATATTTATTGTGATCAGTGGGTAAAACTTTGTTTTAATATATTTTTAAGTGTGAAAGTCCACCTTAAAGCTTCATCTGTGCAGTCAGTTCATCCAGATTACCGTCCTGCCTTCTAATATTATTTCGCTGGTGAACCAGCATGAAACAAGCAAAGGTGCTCTGTCCTTGGAATCCCCTTCAACGGCTGCCTCTGGCCCGGTCTCCTCTTGGGGTTTCTGCTACTGTTCGTGGCGTCTGGAAGTAGATTTTTCCAGCTCCAGCAGCTGCTGCTTTTGAAACATCAGATGCTTGTGAGACGTAGCTCCTGCTTCTCAAAACGCCCTGCAGGACCTTTTGCTGCGCCTTGATACCCGTCAGCCATTGACTTTGCATGTAAACCTGCTGCTTGAGCAGCTTTTGGTCTGAACGTAGCCTAACTCTCTGCCTGCTGCAGCTCTGCGTCTGGTTCATGTACTGCTGGAGTCATTGTTGTTTCTGGTTCTGCTGCAGGCGCGTGCTGTGGCTCCTCTTTGCCTTCAGCTCGCTGGGTTTGGTGATGATCTCTGTGCAGCTGTTCCAGAGGAGGACGGATAGACCCGTGGAGTGGCACGTCAGCCCTGCTCACAAACAGGTGAGGCTCTAGGGCAAGGGTCACCAATTAAAAATCAGCGTGGTTCCAATAAAGAAAATCATTAACCAGTAAAGGTCCAGAGACATTTTTAATGTTACTTTACTGTTACATTAAACAGAATTTAATACTGAACTTAAAAGCAAAAGCAGGTTTTTTTTTTTTTTTACTTTATGTTTATTTGCTTTTTAAACAAACAAGAACACACATTGCTAAACATTCCTTGGCACATAGAGATTATGTAGCAGTGCATAACGGAGAGCAAGTAAAAGAAAATCCAGCATCCATGGAGCTGACTGATACAGAATGTAAAATGGGCAAATAAACTAGAAAGATGGACAGTTAATACATTATAACAGTCTGTGGGATTCAGTACAATTGGAAATAAATCTCTCTATAGGTAACCATCTCTTTACAAAAACATCAAACTTCAGTTGTAATTGCGCAGCTAAAGCCTCCATTC
>NW_015150920.1:451239-459643 GCF_000732505.1 Cyprinodon variegatus | reverse complement strand
TTTTAAAAGTGGCATCTACTTTTGAAGGAGGGAAGTCTGGATTTCCCCAAATCTGCAGAGCTCGTGACAGAGCAGGTGCCCCTCTAATCCTCTTTTGGACCGCTGACCATATTTTTAAGGTGTGCTTCACCCATACATTTTTTATTTCCAATTTCCTCTGAGATTGCTTGCTCAAAAACACTAGAGAAGGTAGGGCTATGGTTGGCATACAGTTCTGCTCTATGCTTACCCATCCTGTTTCTGTATCATTGTTTATCCAAGCTACTACTGCTGTTAACTGTGCTGCCCAAAAATAGTACTTCAAATTCGGGAGGTTGAGTCCACCCCTGTTTTTCCCAAGCATAAGTGATTTAAGCCTCACTCTTGGCCTCCTATTTTGCCATATAAATTTGGATATAAGCCTATCCAGCATATTAAAGGCGGATGTTGGGATTCCAACTGGGAGAGACTGGAACAGGAACAAGAGTCTGGGAAGCAGACTCATTTTAACCGCTTCTACTCTGCCCAAAAGGGATAGCGGTAGCACATCCCATCTCGTCAGTTCATTTCTAAATATTGAAAAAAGTTTTTTATAATTTGCCTGATAGAGCTGTGTTATTTGGGGAGTGAGCATAACCCCTAGATATCTGAAGCCCTGTTCAGATCTGCGGAAGGAAACCATATCATCAAGCTGGCTAGGCCAAGTCCCAGATATCATCATTGCTTCTGATTTGCCATGATTAACTTTATAACCAGATACTATACCATATTCGTGAAGGTTTTGTAGGAGAGCTGGGAGTGACTGGGCGGGATTTTCAATAAACAATAAAATATCGTCCGCATAGAGCGCTATTTTGTGTTGACATCCATTCTCTTCTTTTATTCCTGCTATGAGGGGGTTGCTTCTGATTAATTCTGCGAGGGGTTCAATGCTAAGAGCAAACAAAACTGGTGAAATTGCATCCCCTTGCCTTGTCCCTCATCCCAGACTGAAGAAATCAGAGCATCGGCCGTTAACTCTGACTCTCGATCGAGGGTTCACATAGAACACTCCAATCCAACTTATGAAAGTTTCATTAAAGCCCATGTAAGCCAATGTTTCCTCCAAAAATGTCCAGTCCAGTCTATCAAACGCTTTCTCAGCATCTAAGCTGAGAAGCATTGATGGAATCTTTCTCCTGGAAGCAATCTATTGTAGATTTAGAGCTCGCCTAACATTGTTCGTGCCATGCCGTCCAGTAATAAACCCGGTTTGGTCTGGTTTAACTAGTTTCCGGATGTATCTCTGTATTCTATTTGCCAGGATAGAAGTCAGGATTTTTAGATCTTGACAAAGCAAACTTATTGGGCGGTATCCCATACATTGAGTGGGGTCCTTTCCATTTTTATGTATGACCGTAATGATGGCCTCTGACCAGGTTTTTGCGGGGTCCTTTTCATCCAGTGCATAGTTATACACCCGACATAGAATTGGGGCTAGTTCATTGACAAAAATTTTATAGTATTCCCCAGAGTATCCGTCCACCCCTGGGGATTTACTGTTTTTTAATTTGTTTATACTATCAATTATTTCCTGTATTGTTATAGGAGAACACAGTCTATTAGCCTCCTCCCTTGTTAATCTACTCAATTGGATAGAATCGAAAAGTTTGGTTATTTTCACCCTTTTGTCTGTTAATTCTTGACTTTCATATAGTTTTTTATAATACGCAGCAAACGCCTCTGCCATTGCTTTCGGTTTAGAGGTAAGTCTGTTTGTATCAGGGTGTTTAATTTTCGGTACCACACGGTTAGATTGAGCTGTCCGTAACTGAAAAGCTAATAACCTACTTGCTTTTCATAATATTTTCTTTTCACAAATCTTAGCATACCCTCTGCTTTATAAATAAGTAGATCATCTAATTTTTGTTTCTCCTGTTTTAATACATTGAATTTTTTAACAGCAATAATCTGAAAAATAACTTTTTCTCAGCTGTATTTACCTCCTAAACTCCCCTTTGTCACTTAAGTTAAATTGTTGCCAGTTTGTCAAAAGACATAAATATCAGATCTCTATATAGATCTTTGACAGTACGTGTGCCCTTCTACAACCAAGTTGGCCATAAAAATAACTTTTCTTTCCTCCGCTACTTTATTGCTTTTTAACGAGCAGATACTGATCTTCAGCCATAGAGCTGTGATAACAGATGTGTCCGCTCTTTATCACCTCACCTTGTTTTCCTTGTATCTATAAAAGTTAGTTCAAATATTTAGTTTCTCACTTTCTTTGTTTGTTTTATTTATTCAGGGCTCAGATTTACTTCGGCTGTTGATTAACTATATGAACAGAATGTGTTGGAAAAAGGTCCAGAACATGTGATCTATGTTCTGCTCTTTTCTTTCTTAACTCCACTGGGTCCATTTAGCTTTCACTGAATGTCTGAATGATCCATCTTTATTTATAACTGACATTGGACATTGGACATTGCTCAAAGGTGTCCATTCATCCGCTCTGTAGACCAGATAAAGTCTGGATGTTGCTCATACTGTACCTGCTGCTGTCCTCCACCTGCTGTCCTTTTAGCGACTTGATTTGTTCTTCTGTTTTTATTACTTTCTATATTTTGCTGTCGTTCATTTAAAGCACTTTAGTTAAAAAAGAAGCTTTTCATTAATTAAAACATATTTGACTCGTTATCATCTGTTATTGCATTTTTAAAAACAGGAAGTGACCCCAGGTGATGTGAGGCAACAAAAACCTTTGAGCTGCACTGAATGCTGCTTTTTATGGGACTTTTTAAATGGAGTCAAATAGACGGACTGAAGCGTCTCTTTATGAGATCAGTGTTTTGATTGGATCTCAGAGCTGCTTATCTTAAACGTTCAGAGTGTTAGAGGACCTGCAGCAGAGCATCTCCTAACTCTTCCTCCACTGTCCTTGCAGCTGGTGCGTGAGAACGTGCTCAGAGTTCTGGAGGGTCGGTGTCGACCCGGCGGCGCCAGAGAGAGGCTGCTGGCTCTGTTCCCGTCATCCAGCGAACCCGTCAGACCCTTCCTGTGGAAAGACGAACCACTCCCTGACGAGCTCTTCCTCGACCCGCCGCCGTTCGGCTTCAGGGGTCTGAAAGGCAAAGTAGAGGATCTGCTGCCGCTGGTAATGCAAATAAACTGCTTGGAAACGGTGCTGTCATCAGATCATCCTTAACGGAAACTCTGTAATGCAAGTTTAAACAATCATCAGTCTGATTCTTATGGTGGAAAATAATTCAACTAGAAATGGATTTACTTGTGAGGAAGAAACGAACCTGTTTATGAAACAGTTTTAATTATTGGAACAGAGAAAGAGGAACAGAGACGTATAAAATCAGCTGAAAGCAACAAAAGCAGCAGAGGAACGGCAGAATCTGGGACGACTTTAAACAATGAATCCACTAATCACTGACGATATAAAAGATTAAAACTAGTTCCACCTGATTAACCACTAACATGTTCAGACTTCAGTCCCATTGTTCGTTTCTATGTTTACTGCTGTCGTCCAGTAAACATTCATTCTTAACACTAAAGAGAGTTTAACATCTCTGTTCATTGGAAATTAGAAATGATTCGCATATTTTGATTTTTTTTCCCCAGTAACCTAAAAGGTTCCTGTTCTGTTCTATGTTCTACAAATATCTACTTTAATAATTTAATAATGTGTAAAAACAGGTTTATTCATTCGGTGTTTAACTCAGCTGCAACGATAAATATGTAAATATAATGATGTTTATAAAACACTAATGTTCATTGACTTATCAATTAATTGCCTTCCTTCCTTCCTTTATTCCTTTTATTCCTTCCTTATTTCCTTCCCTTTTCTTTTCTTTCCTTTTATTCCTTCCTTCCTTCCTTTTATTCTTTCCTTCCTTCCTTACTTACCTACTTATTTACTTACTCTTTCCTTTTATTCCTTCCTTTTTTTTACTTTTTTTACTTTTCTTTCTTTCTTTTCCTTCCTTCCTTCCTTCCTTCCTTCCTTCCTTCCTTCCTTCCTTCCTTCCTTCCAGCTCCCAGCTCTGCACTCTGACCCCCCCTCACAGACGCCGTCTGGCTGTCGGCGCTGCGTCGTCGTGGGAAACGGAGGCATCCTGAAGGGCCTGGAGCTGGGCCAGCTGATCGACCGCTTCGACACCATCATCAGGTCAGACTCTGCTAGCTTAGCATTAACCACGCCCGGTTGAGGCTGTTTTAACGTGCTGAGCCGAGGGAACATTAGTGATGCTGGTTTTCCTGCCCGTCCGCCAGGTTAAACAGCGGCCCCCTGGGAGAGTTCAGCACAGACGTGGGGAATCGGACCACCATCCGGATGAGCTACCCAGAGGGCACGCCCTTCCACTGGGCCGACTCCGATCCTGAGGCTGTGTTTGTCGCTGTGGTTTATAAGAGCGGCGACATCAGCTGGATCTCAGCCATGATCAGAAAGCTGAGCGTGGTGAGCCCCTCCAGCATCACACCACATCAGCATCAAACATTGGCTTGTTCTTCAGCAAAACCTTTTCCTAAGGGCGCTCAGTGTCCTTAAAAGTTTGTGAATTTGAAAAACATATGTTCAAGATTCTTGAAAGTTTTGAAAACAGTTATAAAGACGGGCCTCCTTGGTTTCCAGTGTCGGATTGGTCACTGCGTCCGATGAGCCGTTTCCTGTTCTTAGGGAACACAGCAGACCTCTGTGGGTCACCTGCTGAATCGGCGTACCAGTCAAAGTTGACGGGGGGTTTCAGATTGGAGTTTTATTTGCTCGGGACAACAAGAACCGAGAACCAAGATTCTCTTTTTTCCAGAGCACTTTGCTTAGATTTCACACAAGAAGTGGTTAAATCTAAATCCAACTTGGTTATAAAAGCATTTTCTCTTCACTTTAAAGGGAACTTGTGTAAATATTGCTGCCATCTAGCGGTGAAATGGGGTATTTCACTCTAACAAACACTAAACCCCTGCGCATCACGAGGTTAAACACCTGAATGAAGTTGGCCCCCCAGCTTCTTCAAATCAGACAAAATTGGTGTCAAAAGTATGTGCTTGTTTGTGCAGCATAAATTTTTGTTTGTGCCGCTACCATATTAAAGATATAAAGAAATATTTCTAGAGGTCATCAAAGGTCAACCAGCACCCCCCACCTTCTTCAAATGAGGCAAAATGGGTGTCAATTAACTCGGCTCCGTTTGTGCTGGTTTGTGCAGCAAAAATTGTCGTTTGTGTTTCTTTGGCTTTGAACATATTAATGAAAATGTAAAGGTCAAAAGGTCAACCAGCCCCCCCACCTTCTTCAAATTAGACAAAATTCGTGTCAAACTTTGTGCTACGTTTGTGCTGGTTTGTGCAGCAAAAAATTTCGTTTGTGCTACTATCATTTTAAAGATATAAAGAAATATTTCTAGAGGTCATCAAAGGTCAACCAGCCCCCCCCACCTCCTTCAAATCAGACGAAATGGGTGTCAATTAACTCGGCTCCCTTTGTGCAGCAAAAATCTTCGTTTGTGCCGCTATCATTTTTTTACAGTTAAAAATTTTATAATCATAGGTTAGCAACTTATAATTTATATGAAATTCAGAATGTACAGATGTTCAGACCTTTGATGGCTTCTACAAACAATTATTGGTATCATTAAAATGATAGCAGCACAAAAAATGTATATATCTTAAAATATGCATTTTTAAATTTTTAATATATTTATTTTAAGTATTTTATATTTAAAATAATTTTAAAATTTTATATTTTTGTATGGTAAAATGTTCATTTGTACTGCTATCATTTCTATGATATTAATAATATTTTGTAGAGGTCATCAAAGGTCAGTTACCATCTGTTTTTGCTGCACAAACGGAGCTGAGTTAATTAACACCCATTTCGTCTGATTTGAAGAAGGTGGGGGGTGCTGGTTGACCTTTGATGACCTTTAGAAATATTTCTTTATATCTTTAATATGGTAGCGGCACAAACGAAAATTTATGCTGCACAAACGTAGCACAAACGTTTGACACAAATTTTGGCCGATTTGAATAAGGTGGGGCGCCAACTTCACTCAGGTGCCTTAAACACGTATAGCTGCTTAGGCAGCCGCTATGTGTCAAAGATCCTCGACCACACAGACGTAACCATGTCATCTGAAATGAAGTGTCTACAAGCTTCCGTTTACTGTGACATAAAGCCAACGTTCACCGCAGCTTTGAAAGCTGCACCAACAAGATTGATTCCTGTTTACAGGAACTACTGTTCTGGTTTCTATGGTAACGAGCAACACTGTCTATTAGACCAGATGGAAAAAGTTAGCTTTAGGCTAATTTAAGGGGTACAGTTCACTTATGGCTGATTTATCCTCAAAAACCAGGTCATCTGCGTGTGTGTCAAAGTGCCGCAGACAGGAGGCCTCTGATTCGTCAAATCTACATCCGCTCTACACTATGCGTATTTCCTGTTTGGTACCTTACCGGCTTGTTTTGTTTGTATGACCGCATTTGTGGAAAATGACTGAAGATGGACCAGCTAGGAGAGCGAGGAGCGCGAGGACGCTGGGACCCATTTTTCTACTTGGATCCCCGCTCTTTTTCTCCCTCATGTTCCTCTGTTGTTGCACAAACTACCCCCCACTTCCTCACCGCCTCGGCCGTATCTAGACCCACAGCTAGCTCCTGATTGTCCCTCTTGCATTGTGGCGTGGAATAACATAGCGCAGACCATACTTTGGCATAAATCAAAAATATCTGCGACACACTGCTGGGGGAGGATAACCAGTCCTTTACTTGTCAAAGAGAAACATGGAAACTTCAGCATCCCTTTTAAAATCGTTATACTAAATATTATACCTATTGTTGTTATTCCTATTTTATCCCTAACCGGCATAATACTTTCAAGATGGCAGTAAATAAGAGGTGTTATTACACAATATCCCTTTAATCACAACAGTTTTCACTGAGACAGCCTCACCCGTCTCTTTTTTTTATCAGATCCAGTTGAGAGAAATCTGGTAGATTATCACCAGATTATAACATTGTTATTAAAGGCTGTGAATGTTATTGATGCTTAATGGATTCTCATCCAACTTCTCTCCAGTTTTTTCATTTAATTTTCCTTCTATTAAAGTCATTTATTAGCAGTAACTGTAGGCACATTCTGAGTTTGAAGAAATAAATTCCTGAATGGGTCATAGAGTGTGATGTGTGGGAGCCGTGGTGTCTGAAACTGTGGATTTTCTCACTGTGAACTTTGCTCCCACTGGATGCCTGCCTGGTCATGTGACGCTCAGCTCTGCTTTGTGTTGCAGCCTCTGTGGGACTGGCTCTTCTTCTGGCAGAGGGTTCCAAAGGAAATCCCACTAGATCCTTCAAGGTTCCGACTCCTGAACCCTCTGGTCATCAGAGAGACGGCGTTTAGCTTCCTGAAATACCCTGAGCCCAGGTGGCGCCTGTGGGGCTGGGACCAGGTGGGTTGAACACAGCACAGACGGTGAACCAGGACATGTAGGTTCAGCTCCTTCAGCCGCCATATCTGTTGAATCTGACAAAGAGACCCTTCAATGAGTAACAATCTCTGGTCCACTCAGGACGTCCTGCTCCATCTCTCAGGCTTTAACCACAGAGGCCACGCCCACTTCTCAGCTTCCTGTAAAGCTGGTCAAACATGCTCGACTTATTGGTTTAATCTTTAGAAGAAGGAGGCTTGAATGCCTCTAAAACAAATCATAAGTTTCTCTGCACTTTAACTCTATCAAACATGGAGTTAAAGTTCAACAACTTCTGAGCCCCCATATCTTGTATCCATAGAAACTAGAAGCATATCTTTCCAATAACCTCTTGCATAGCAAGTATATTTGTGGCCCAATTCAGTACAAAGAAAATCCAGAGTTCTTTACATGAATTAAACAATGAATGAAACAAACAAAAGAAATATAAAAGCAAGTAAATACAAAAGCATGATGAGAGCAGGTATTAAAGCAAATCAAACAGTTGGACAACCTTAAACTAATAATACCTCAGTTAGGAGTTCAACTTCAACATTCAAAGGCAGCTCTAAACAATGAGTTTATAACTCTGACTTCAAAGAACTCAGCCTTTCAGTACTTTTCCAATCAGATCAGTGGAGCAGAGGAACTAAATGCTGCTTCTCCATGTTTGGTTCTAGTTCTGGGTGAACAGAGACCTGATCTAGAAGACCTGAGTGGTCTGGGAGGCTGATCCACCGCCAACAGATCTGTTATGGTTTAAGGTTCTGATCCATTCAGCGATTTCTAGACTAACTGAAGGATTTTAGTCTATTCTCTGAGCTACAGGGAGTTGATGGAAGGACTTCAGATCTGGGCGGATGTGTTCTACTTTCTTAGTTCTAGTGATATGCCAAGGCTCTTGGTTTGATCCGGAAGAAGCGGCCAGCGGCAAACTGGCCGAAATGACGAAGAAAAAAAAGTTTGCCGCC
>NW_015150920.1:449532-451229 GCF_000732505.1 Cyprinodon variegatus | reverse complement strand
AGAGTTTTTCCTCTTATCAAACTGGGTGAAACAACTGAACCGATCACAGCTAGTACGGCACCCCTGTCTGCCAAGACTCTTGGTTTGATCCGGAAGAAGAGGCCGGCGGCAAACTTTTTTTTCTTCGTCATTTCGGCCAGTTTGCCGCTGGCCGCTTCTTCCGGATCAAACCAAGAGTCTTGGCAGACAGGGGTGCCATACTAGCTGTGATCGGTTCAGTTGTTTCACCCAGTTTGATAAGAGGAAAAACTCTAATAGCTCTCTGTTAGTAGCTAACTGACGTTTTGTAATTCTGTTTAACAAAAAAAAATAAAAAAAATCCTCATTCAGCCGGGAACAGCGCTGAGCGCAGCCGTTGTGACGCATGACCAAATTAGCTAATTTCATTGGCTAGAAGCTGCTTGACTCTATCAAGTGTAGATTGCTTTGGCTTGAGTTCACCAAAAGGTCAACACTTTTGCAGCTGAATTTTTTTCTGGTTAATTTTTACCAGATAAAAATTGAGGGTAAGGAATGCAATGTCCAAAAATATTCACTGTTTAACATTCGGTGTTAAAAAAAGGCAGATTCCA
Source organism: Cyprinodon variegatus (assembly GCF_000732505.1). Classification (NCBI taxonomy): domain Eukaryota; kingdom Metazoa; phylum Chordata; class Actinopteri; order Cyprinodontiformes; family Cyprinodontidae; genus Cyprinodon; species Cyprinodon variegatus. The sequence goes on along the minus strand of NW_015150920.1, from coordinate 450,657 downwards.
ATGAGACTGTTTTTCTTCCATATAGTGAGGACACGCGCAGCAGTGTTCTGGATCAGCTGCAGCTGTCTGATGGAATCTTTAGGCAAACCTGTGAACATTAAAACCATTGAAGTCTATTAACTTAGACTATTAATTTGAATTAAATTCAGTTATGTATTTAATATTTCTGTTACAGTTCCATGGATATTAACATGAACTGATTTATTAAGTAAACTTAACCTCAGAGCAGTAAGCTTCTTAATGAATTTTTATCTATATATCTGTTGGCTGTAGTATCACTGAGCATTTTTGACAGAAAGGGAACTTTGACTGTTTGTTTTTAATTATTAATCAAGCATGAAAATGATTTCTTTGAACAATCATGCTATAGTTAAGCGTTAACTTTCAACCATCCGCTGTGCTGCATCATTAAACTGTCCTCTCTAATAAAACATGGTGTTGCAGCTGTAGCCACACCCACTGCCAACTAACCAGCCAATCAGGTCTCCTTGTCTAAAAGCATCAGCTGTTCTCCAAGGACAGCATCATGGAGCTGCTCCAAAACACACAGACTCTGACAGAGTCTAAGGCTTTTTATTGGTAGTAGAAATATAAGGTGGTGGTTAAAGGCAGTAGACTGGATACTGGGATGACTGCGTTAAACCAGTAAAGTTTTTTTACTGGGACATAATATTCAGGGATGATCTGATCCACTTTATTAACTTCTGATCCCAGAGCTCGATTTGCTTTAATGTTCTCATCATTGGTGCTGATTTTAGGAGGCTGTAATAAACTGCTCTCTATGATGAGCTGCATGTAGAAAGACAATAAAAGATTTGAACTGGATGAACTAAGAGATAATATCAGATGGACGTCTGTGTCTTCAGCAGGCGTAGAGCTAACAGAACTGGCAGCGTTGCGAGGCAAGGGCTCAAACATGTACGAAGCCTTCTACACCAAACCAAGCTTCTGCCGCCCTGGCGTCCTCTTCCACAACATCTTCAACCCCGCTTTCCTCCTCTAAATAAAAAATGTATGACGGAGGAGACTCATCCACGACCTCCGACACTAAACTCTCCTCCTCTTGCATGTTTCCTCTGTCCATAGCATTCCTTGAGTGTCGTTGATAAGTGCTACTTTGTCCCA
>NW_015150920.1:444858-448361 GCF_000732505.1 Cyprinodon variegatus | reverse complement strand
ATTCTTTATGGTACGCCAGCATTCATAACATGTAGGCGAATCACTGTCCCCCAGACATCAGCTGCTATATTTTTTATATTTATATCTATAAAGCAGTGCGTGCATGACTGGAGTTGTGACAGGCATCCCGGGCCACAGGCGGCTATGCTCTACTCCTTCTATTCATTCAGCTAGCTAATCTGAATCGTTCAATTTCATTTTGAGAGCGAGATCATCTGTGGTAGCAGCAGTAGACATCTTCCAGGCATGTGAGGAAAACTAGCAGCAGTTCAGCGGACAGGATGAATGAACGGTAACCGGCGCGTACTTCTGCAACTCTACACATCAAATGTGGCTTGGGTCTGGTCATGAACCTTTTGCTGGTATGCTTCTGCACCGTCTGTCTGGAATTTCTAGAGACGCACAGCAGTTTCTCGCCCAAGTGCAAGGGGGAGCCTATTTGAGAACTCGCGGCGCCGGCGGGAGTGTTTATCTCCCAAAACATGTTTGAGACATCGTACAAGTGGTTGTAGTTCCGAAATTCCTCAATCAACCTTTCATCGTGGTTATCCATTGTTATTACTCCTCGGTTTTTAAAAATGGCGCGCCCCGGCACCGAATCGAGAAGGACGACCACACAGACAGCTGGAAAGGCATACCAAGGACCAATCACAGCTGCTTTTCGGCTGTGCACTTCTGCTTGAGGTCTGCCAATTAAAAATCAGTGGGGTCTGACTAATGAAAATCCTCAACCAGTTAAGGTCCGGAGACTTTTTTAATGATGTTACTTTAAACAGAATTTAACACTGAAATAAAATCCGGTGTTTATGGATCAATGTTATACATTGAATTTTTAATTAAAGAAATATGAAGAAAAAAAGTGTTTTTTGAAGTAGAGAACAACAATCTTTCAGTTTGGAATATTTTTCCTGTCTTAATGTTGGCAGTGGGCTTTATGCTGCCCTGCAAGGCTTTAAACCTGGTTTAAATGGAGACAAAGCCATTCTAAAGCACATATCAAGGAGCTCATTCTGAGCCTGGATCCATATTTATTTTTGATTCTGTTCATGGTGGAGAATCCTGCTTCACAGCAGCAGGTTGAGCCAAACATCCTCTAAATGTTCAGGCTCCGCTCCGGTCCGGCCAGGTAAAGATCCGCTATTGCAATCGCACCAAACAGGAAAAAGAACGGCGAGAAGATCCGGTCTGTCAAATAAAAATATAGTAACAACAGATTGATAACTACAAATTAGAGCATAACTTTTTTATACATTTCTAAAAACTAACACTGTTTATTTAAAAGATTGGATGCAAACTATTGGTTCTTCAACAGACCAGGGAGCAGATTTCTGATCTCAATCAGAAACCACACATCTGCTGGATGCTGATGGGGATTTTTTCAATATGTCATATTAAATTAAGCGTTCATTTCTGCATGTTTTGCTCCTACGAATTTAATGGTAATATCACGCATGCTCTCCTAAAGCTCAGAGGATAAGTCGGAGAGGAGCAATACGGGAGGAACAGCGGAGGCGGAGGAGCGTGGATGTGGGATTTCAGAGTAACAGGAGAAGCGGCGCAAGTTACATTTAGGCACTGTTGTTAGACAACATGCGGTCATTTATAACTGTTTAAAATCAGGTTGGGTCCAGATTATCCAGCAGTTGGATCCGGATCCGGACCGCAGTCCATTAATCTGTGACCTCCGATCTAGTGGCTTCGTAGTGGGGAAGCTGGCCAGTTATTGGAAGATGAACTACTTTGTTCCAGCAAGTAAATGTGATTTTATAAGGATTTTAATGCAGTTTATTAAGCAATAACATCACAATATTAGAACAACAATCAACTTAGAGGTACTATAGATAAATGATTTCGCGAAAAAAACGGCTTCTGCAGCAACCGAAACTGTCAGTAAATGTGGAGCCGATCTGGCAGACCGTAAGCCTGGTGGCTGCTGCCAGTAAGGCGCCGTGTCAGCCGACCAGCCACCAGAAGTGTCACAATGCTGCCATGAACTGAGGTGCTGTCCCTCTTTTTCCTCTGATCATGAATCTGGCCTTGGGAGAACGCAGCCTATGAATTTGAACGCAGCCCTGGTCTAATATTTTTTCATAATTTGTAGCAGTATTATGAATAATGAACCTCAGCCTGCTTCTAAGATCAGATGAAGAGGTTCCTGTCGGCCATGATGAGCATCTCCCTGGGTCTCAGACCTGCTGCTGTTCCAGTAAAACCATCAAAGCTGTGATGTCTGGATCGTATCGGAAATGAGACAGTTGGTATCAGAAATCAGAACATCCCTGAATGTTATCTGATCACTTCCTGTCATAATGAGCCAATCTCAGGAACATTCAGCCTCCAGCTTCAGCCAGAGTCAGTGCATGGCTCCGCCCACATATACGATCAGGATGCAGTAATGTAGCGCACACGAACAGGGTTAGATTCCTGTTCCTGTCGTTACATGACACCGTTCCTCCGAACCCTGCCTGTTTTCTCCCGATGAAGCTGACCCCATTTTTGCTTTTCCCCCTCAGAACGTGCCCACCCTGGGGGTGTCTGCGCTGAACTTGGCCAGCCTGCTGTGCGACCAGGTCAGCCTGGCGGGCTTCGGCTACAACCTGTCCCAGGAGGGCGTTCCCCTGCACTACTACGACCAGCTGCCCGTCAGCTTCATGCAGCAGCAGAAGATGCACAACGTGGACAAAGAGACGTGGCTCCTTCGGACGCTGGTGAGAGAGGGCGCCATCAGCGACCTGACCGGAGGAATCCACTGCTCCTTCTGCTCCAGCTGACCTCCTCCCATCGGCTGAAACAAAGCGGTTTGAACTTTTCCCACGTTAAAACAACCTGCTGGTTTTAACCGCCGGCTGCTGCAGGCCATCTTGGAGCTGCTGAGTCCCAGGAATCCATCTCAGTGTTGAACTTCTCTCATATTTAAGTGTTTAACTCATCTTTTAAGGAAAGAAAAGCATCATGTTTTTTTTTTTAGGAACACTGAGAGGCGTTTTAAAGCAAAGGGGGCGGAGCCAGGCTGGATCTGCGCTCTGTTCGCCGTCCGCTGGCTGACGGACCAACAGGAGTGTCGTTTAACCACTGTTTAACCACTACTGAAGATCATTCACTGTTAAGATTAAAGTTCTTCTTTATTTGAAGCCGGCTTCAAATAACCTGACTTTCCACACAGAGAAAATAAATCTTATCTTTATTCCTCGCTCTGACACTAATTTCAGATTGCACTGTGGCAACTTTTAACATTAAATGTTATATTTTCCTTCATTGTTTAATTTGGGACCATAGTTTTGTTTGTAACACTTCATTTTCTTTTATTCTGTTCATGTCATCGAAATGAAATGTTTTGCGTTCGAAATAAAATATAGAAACGCCTCTGACTGCTGGCTGCTTGATTTATTAGAAACAAACTGGATTTCTTTGGATTCTCTTAGAAGTTATGAAAAGTAGAGAAACGCCGACTGGTTCACCGTAAACAAATAGGAATTTATTTCAGACAATTTGAAAAACGACAA
>NW_015150920.1:437654-442205 GCF_000732505.1 Cyprinodon variegatus | reverse complement strand
TGTTTGTACATATATATATATATATATATATGTACAAACAAGACCCTCAAACAGAGACTAATGCATCCTAAGGACAGAACCCCCAGACCAAACAAGAGCAGAGTGGTGTCTGCAGCTCAACACAGTGAGGAATGATCTGTTCTTTATATTGGAGAAACCAAACAACCTCTTCACAGATGCATGGCCCAACATAGGAGAGCGACCTCCTCTGGACAAGACTCTGCGGTACATCTACACCCTATGGACAAAGGACATTCTTTGGAGGACAAGAATGTTCACAGTTTGGACTTAGAAGACAGGTGGTTTCAGCTTTCAAAAACCTACAATGCAGCAATTTAGTTGATGCCTTCCCTCTATCATTGCGGCCCCCACCTCCTTTAAAGGAGAGCGGAGGACCTCGCCTATTTAGCCGGGCCAACAATCCTATTTAACAACCTCCCTTTCAGACACTTAGACGGCTATGGGGCATTGCAGGCTAAAGAAGAAGCCAAATAACCCCCATTCCTAAGGGGTGGACCGTTTCAATTTGCGTGTTTTCCAAACAAAATCAAGGTTTTGATGGGCTGCTGTATAAAATCTTGAACTCAATGCTACTCTAGACATTTGAATTGAAAAAGCTTTCTGGATGGGAAGAAAAACATCTTTAAACTTGGAAACAAAGTCCAGTAAATTGTTCTTAACTGTCCTTTTTTTTTGGGCAAACTTTTAGGACACATTTTCTGACAAACTGTTTAAAAATTCAACTGGATAAAAAAAAGTTACTCCAGGAATGCTTCTCATCCAGAGCAGATTTCCAGATTTCCCTGATTTAGGTTTGACACCTGCTCCTTTCAGCCTTCAGCAGAGATGTTTTAATCTTTGTACTTCATGGAGACTCAGTCCTCATCTTCCAAACCATAACAACTCCTGTTGTAGAAGGTTAGGCTGTAACACTAGAGACGTCCAGCAGGTGGAGTCAACAAGCCACAGAAAGCAAAACATATCTGATTGCTTCCATGGAGTGAATGACCTAGGGATAGTTTTAAGCTTGCAACCATATAACCAGGAAACCTCTAGTTAAATATCAACTTTTATAACCTTCTGTGTAAAAGGGAACAGCCACAGCTCACCACTGAAATACCTTTAAAACCTCTGAGCTGGAACCTGGGAGGAAGGTTCTGATCCAGAAAGTAAGAGAGCAGCAACAAATGTTAGAGAGAATATAAAATCATTCATTTTTCACATATTTTATCATTTATATTACAATGCTATATTATTTCTCATTTACAGCACATTATTTAGCTATATAGATCCCTATAAATCTTACTGTGTATCTTTTTATTTTGTCTCCTTTTTGCTTTTTTTCCCTCCAGCCTTTTTATTTGAATGTTCTCTTTTTTATAATTTTTAATTATGCTAATAATGTTGGTTGACCTTCATTAGGTCAGTCAGGGGGAAGCTACCAGCTCTGTCAGCTGTTCCATTGTCCCTCCGTCTAGACAGAAAAAATTATAAAATATTTAGTAAATTAAATATAACAAATCTACTTGTCTATTTTGTGTATTATGTGTGTTTATGTATTTGGGCCATTTACTTTTCTTTCTCATCATAACAAAGTTGGTGTGCCTGAGTCAAGTGTTTTCACAGATAAACCAATTTTCTGCAGCATGAAATAAAAGTAACACTTCTAAAGAAGAAAAAAGATTAAAGCAGGAAAATAAATGGTTGTAATTTTGGTCAAGCATATATTTTGGCTTAACTAAATACTATGACAGGAAAACAAGAAGAGCAGCTCTGCATTCTTCAGCTGGGTGGGTAGTTGGTGCTTAATTATTCAATTTAAATAAGTTACTTTAAAACTAATTACTGTACTTGAAACCTTTTTTTCAGTATTTACGGGAGCAAATAGGCAATTCCCAAAGTGAGTAACTTCACTGCATAAAGAAAAAGCACCTACAGTTTATGTTAAGTCACAAATACTTGACTACTTATAGTTTCATGAATTCTATGCTGAAAAAATTAAGATTTAGAAAAGTGTTTATTCTGCTTGAATTTGCTGCTGTCTATGTGTTAACCTTTTTCCATTCATATTTCCAAACAACTTTATATACGTTCTCTTTTTAGCACATTTTAATCATTTAATAATATGTTTTAATAACCCTTTCAGTACTTGAAGCCTTTTTAATGTTTTTTTTAAATATTATTTAGCTATTTTTCGCTTTACTGGAATAACTAGTTATTGGATAGTATAACCACTTTTACAGGTTAGTACAGTTCATTCTACTTTAGTAGAACTCCCATTTCTATGCACACTTCAGAAGTTGAAGTATGGCAGGAAATTATGTGATTCACTTTTTCAAAATAAAATTACCATAATTATTTTTTGGTTAGACTATGGCGAAATGTAAATATTCAGGAGTTTTGACCCATCCAAAAATGTTTAAAGGTAAATATTTTGCCTTTTATTTATATTATACTCACTTTTTAAGTTCAAACAGCGCTAAGGTAAATGTTGAGTGTTTTATTTTGAAAGGACAAACCCGGAAACCACGGTGACGACCTTAGCCGCTCCAAACTCAGGTGCGCGTGGCGGTGACGGAGACCGTGAAGCTGCGGCGAACTTCATAGAAGAAGCAGGTAGGAAGTTTGATGATAATGAGCAGCTAACTCCTGACCATCATGGCGGCCGGAGCGCTCACCTCCTTCCTTCCTTCCTTCCTTCCTCAGTTAGAGCAGAACGGAGGAAGTCTGCTTCATTCTCAGAGAAAAGTTGCCATTATTTAGCTGCCTCTGAATTTCATTGAACCTCAAACAGCGCGCAGCTTAAAAACTTTGCTGTTAATACCAGAGTAATACCAACCCTGTTTATTTGGTGTTTAGATCCCGCGGGCTGCTACCGTTTAAATTCTTTATTTGTTCTTTATGGAGGTTTTAGTGGGTAAAGTAGAGCATTAATAAAGCTTTTCACTTCGCTTCGTCACTTTGGTGGAGCAGAAAGTCAAAGGAACGATTTTCATTCAGCTTTTTGGATAATATTTGTTCATATTAACAGTTTTGAAGGCGCGCGCGCAGCGGTTTAGGCTAGGGTCCTCGTGCAGGTGCAGCGCGCGCCCTCAGCTGGCTGGCTGTAGGGGGTCAGGGCGTCCTGCTCTGATAAGGAGCAGAGAGGCTGTATATCCAGGCCTGCCTGGTGGAAATAAACAGTTAAACAACAACCTGAAGCCACTCCAATGGTTTCTACTGTTGTTAATCTATGAAATACATCATCAGATAAATCTCATAATTACTAGTTTGTTTTTAGGCTTATGTCAGTCTGCCAGTTTCTGATGGTCTTACAGGTTTTCCCATCAAACTTTTAAGCTTTTCCCAGCTTAAATCTCTCACTTCAAGATACTTTTCTGCACCTTTCACTATTATTTTGATTTTGTTCGTTTTTTTTGTCTATATCTGTTTTATTTATTTATTTATTTTTAATAATTCTAATTCCCCCTTTCTCTCCTAAAACTTTATTTTAAAAGAATCCAAAGGTGTTTTTCGTCCATTAGGGATCCATAACAGCAGTAAAGGTGTGTCTGAGAAATCGCTGCTAAACAGGTTTATTCTATTTTAGAACAGGCGAAAGGATCACAAAGATCATTTTTTAGTTTCTGCCTTAATCCAGCAGACTGTCTGCATTTTACTGACAACCAAACCTGCTAAGATCAAAGCAGAGCTACTTTGCTGTGATGAACTTCATATTTCTGCTAAATCCCAGCCTTAATGGGCTCCTTGTATTTTAAACTGTTGCATTTCTATGGTTATGGTTAAAAAAAACAGCCTTTTGCCACTGAAGGATCACACCAACCATGCTCCAGTTGTGTGTATGTGTATGTAGCTATATATGAGGGCTGAGGCAATTAACTGGATTAATCAATTATTGAAATAATCATCAACTAATCTAATAATCAATTAATTGTTAAATTGAGTATAGAGAATCTAAAACATACATTTAGTGTATGTTTAGATGATGGGTGGATTGATGGGTGATGGATGGATTGATGGGTGATGGATGGATGATGGGTGGATTGATGGGTGATGGATGGATGATGGGTGGATGATGGGTGGATGGGTGGATGATGATGGATGGATGGATGATGGGTGGATGATGATGGATGGGTGGATTGATGGATGATGGGTGGATGGATGGGTGATGGATGGATGATGGATGGATGGGTGGGTGATGGATGGATGATGGGTGGATGATGATGGGTGGGTGGGTGATGGATGGATGATGGGTGGATGATGATGGGTGGATGGATGATGGATGGATGGATGATGGGTGGATGATGGATGGATGGGTGGGTGATGGATGGATGATGGATGGATGGATGGATGATGGGTGGATGGATGGATGGGTGGATGATGGGTGGATGGATGGGTGATGGGTGGATGGATGGGTGATGGATGGATGATGATGGATGGATGGATGATGGGTGGATGGATGGATGGATGGATGGATGATGGGTGGATGGATGGGTGATGGGTGGATGGATGGATGATGGACGGATGATGGGTGGATGGATGGATGATGGG
>NW_015150920.1:435768-436881 GCF_000732505.1 Cyprinodon variegatus | reverse complement strand
TGTTTGCACCTTCTGTAACTTCTATGCCAATATGTGACCAGTGAATTTCTCCACTGTGAAATCAATAAAGCTCATCTAATCTAATCTAATGGATGATGATAGATGATGGGTGGATGATTGATGATGGTAGATGGATGGGTGATGGGTGAAGGGTGGATGATGATGGATGGATATCAGTTAATCAGATGGAAAAAATTTAAATAATTTTTTAGTTTTTATGGCCCTAGTGTGTCATTTTTTCGACAGTGGGCTGATAGGAAAGGGGGTATGAGACAGGGGGAGAGACATGCGGGAAAGGACCACAGGCTGTATTTGAACCCCGGTCGCCCACATCGAGGACTAAGGCCTCTGTACATTGGCCAGTATTTATAACAAATTATTGGTTTACATCCCTGATACACACATTTATTTAATCCCAGCTTTCCTTTCCACATTGAAGAAAATCAATCAAAGCATGATGCTGCTACTACCATGTCTGGCTGTGGGTCCACCATGGTCATCATCTGTAGCTTCTTCCTTAATGTTTCCATTCGTATTAATCTCTGATCTTCACACCGTCTCAAACACGTTTAAAGCTCACTAATGTTGGATTTCCTAACATGGAAATGAAGTAACCCAGAGCAGGACGCTGTTCATTAGGATTTATTTTTCTGTCTGATAGAGATGTTCTGTTTGGACTTTAAATCACATCGAATCTCATCAGTTCTTAAAGAGGCAGCATCCGGATGATGATGCAACCATTGAAGGCATTTAGAAAACAAAGGAAGCTGGGATCCACCTTCAGCCCCTGGAGGGGGGGTCCATTCCCTTTAACCTTTTGCCTACTTGATTATCCAGCCTTGCATAAGGAGGTTAAATAAATTCATTAATTTTTATCTGTTCTGCTCCCTCTATCAGCTGACCTCCAAACGGAAATCTATCGGAGTCTGTTTGGCTCATTATTCTGCATCCAGCTTCTGGCTGGAATCATTTAGAGTAGAACGGTTTAATCTATGGTCCCAGAAAAACATCCAAAGCCAACGAAAATAAAGAAAATAAAAATACTGCAATTTAAAAAAAGAGGCTCAAATTAGATCAATTTAAAGTCATAGGGAAGTCATATTTAAATGTCAA
>NW_015150920.1:433073-434323 GCF_000732505.1 Cyprinodon variegatus | reverse complement strand
CCATTGGGAACCTACTAGCACTAAGTTGCTAACTGGTTAGCAAGATGCTTCAAAGAAAACAGCCGCAATCAAACTTACTTTCAAACCACAATAATCCCGCCCTCTTGATAATCGACCAATCATATTCACACGTGTAAAGTTGTGCACTACTCGGGAGAATTCAGAAATGCTGCGGTTGGAACAGCTGCTTCCCTACGACTTTAAATGTTCCAGCAGTTTAGGGAAGAATAAAATGCTGCACTGCAAAAACTGATGTATTTATCCAATTTACTCATTGTGATAAAACAAAAGAATGAAAATAAACATTTGAAGCAGGAAGAGAAATGATCTGATCCCTTTAACTAAAGCCACACGTTTACCACGAGCTCATAAATACAACCAGCATCAACATGAAGAACGTTTTAATTTAGGTTTATTTTCCGAGCATCACTAAATATGACCCGATCATTTCCTTTTCATCACCATCAGGCGTTCCTGACATGATCACTGAGTTTAGCAGCTTTTATCGTCCTTTGATTTGTGAATATTGATTATGATTCTTTGGTTTCCTGCTTCATTTTCTCCACAAACGGATTTAGAAATGCAGAACTTGATTACTTTTGTTCTAAACCGGCCCTTTTTAAAGGTCTCAGTTCCTTTTAATCATGCTTGATTTCTCTTTTTTCCAACCTCTTCCAGTGTTTATTGGTAATGTTTATTTTTAAGCATTATTTTTATGGAAATGTTTACAGGAATCCTTCATTCAGTGGTTGTGCTCTTAGACGTCCACTCAAATAGTGCCGGTTTGCATGGATTCCTATTACACACACATATTTGTTTATAAACAAAGAGACGATCCGAACATCTAGATTAAATGACCGACTATGAGTGGAAAACAAAAGACAAGAAAACAAAGGCAGTATAAACAGATCGTATTTCCAAACACCAACAATAGTCTTTCGACAATATACCTCTAATGTATCAGGATATTACTAATCCTTTATTTAATTAATAAAATGGAGCCAGGTTTGTTCCGTTCTCCTTTCTGTATGATGTTATTTTTCCCAGAGGAAAAGCAGCCAGAGTGAAACATTAAGTCTCTGACTGTTCTTGAAAGTAACGCGACCAGAACTGAGAGCCTCTAAATTTCTATTCAGTTCAGTTTATTTATATAGCGCCAATTCACAACACATGTCATCTCAAGGCACTTTACAGTTCATCAGATCATCCCATCAAATTGATTCAAAGTTTTCTATCTAAGGAAAACTAGT
>NW_015150920.1:429718-432465 GCF_000732505.1 Cyprinodon variegatus | reverse complement strand
GAACGTTAGAGATTGAACTAATAGATTCTGCAGAGTGGGAGAATAGAGACAGATTTAGTCTATGACTCTTCTTGAAAGTAACATAACCAGAACTGAGAGCCTTTCTGTTTTTAAACTTAGGTTTAGTTAAATTGCGATCGTAATTCAGACGTGAAGAATTGTCCAACCCCAGTTTAAACTAACAAAACATTGAATTTGTTTCTTTTTTGCTTATTTTTCTTGTGGCATTTTTTTTGCTAAATGAAGCTTGATAGTTCAATAATGAAATAAGAGGATATTAATATAAAACCATTTATCTACAGAAAGCAATCAGTTTAGACCCAATGTCAGACCCCTGAGGTGCTCCTGACTTTATATCATATAATTGAGATTTGACCTGATTAATCTTCTACCATTTCTACCAATCTTCTTTCCATTTTGTGATCTAAGAATGAGTGGAAATGTTTTAAAATTAGTGTATTTGTCCTTAATTTGAGCAGGTAAAGTCAATCAAACAGGAATCTTTGACCCTGAAATAAGATCATTTGATATTTTGCTTTTAAAATATGACATTGAAGTTTTTTTCTTCATATTTTAAACGTAAATAATCTTTTTTATGGCTTCTGTTTCCTGTTGAAATCAGGAGAAAATCCTCTCATTTGAAGAACTGGTTTGTTTCCCTGTTTGCTGTGTGGTTCCAGGTTTAAAACCAAGTGTTTTTATTTTTTAACTCCCAGAGTTTGAACGCTCTGTCTTTGATCAGCTTTTATCTCGGGCCCCTGTAATCATCTCAGCTGAGCATGCAGGGGTCAGAGGTCAGTGAGGCAGAGGTGAGGCAGCGGCGCTCCTTGAACTCCCTCAGTCAGGCTCCGTCTGACCGACTCAGTGAGCAGAGGGGTTTTTATGTAAGCGTAATAAACTAGTGCAGCTGCCTCCATATCTGACCCATTGACTGTCTCCAAGGTAAACAATCAGACTGACTGTCTTGGAGCCGTCAGCCTATCAGAGGGCTTCCTGGTGTCTGCGCTCTGTGCGATTGGAAGGCCACGTCTGGCTGCTCATCCTTTAACAGGTCTCTGTGTGTCAGCAGCGTGGCCGTGCAGCAGCAGCAGCGTTTCCAGGGCGGCTGTCGGTGGATGATCAGCAAACAGACCCAGCTCTGCTTCCAGGTTAGCGCTCCTTCAAATGGTCCTGCTGGTTCTTTCTGTTTTGTGCCTGTTTTTCCAGTTAATGTTTCATTATAGTGCTTCCTTAATCCACTCAGGACCTGTCACTCCACATTTCTAAGGGTAAAATTGTTTATTGTGTCCAAGGCTGCACCAACGGTTTTACCTTTCCTTAATTATTGCATCCATTGTTTAGCTGTTCTCCATCAGGTTTAGGGCTTCAGGACTTTGTGTTTATTGCTGCTGTCAGAGGAACACATGAAACCGAATGCTAATCTCCTCTGGACTAAAGATCTGGTGTGAAGTTTGTTTTTCAGTCGTGCAGCTTTTAAATAGCTCCCCTGTGTTTCTCACCATCCGCTCCTGAAAGCTGTGTGGACTCCCACCAGCAACCGCTGGTAAACATGAAGTTATGAGTTAGAGAGACCAGATTTGACCTGCATCCTTTGATAAACCTCAGATTTTAGTCCATTTCAGGATTATTTAACGTTTATAATCCAAGGTGATGACTGGAGCATCTAAATAGAGGATGTTTCTTATGTTTTTAGCCTTCCTGCAAAAAGCAGTCAGCTTCATGTTTCCTTAGAATCAACTTTATAGCGAGGTGAGCGCTGCTGTACGGAGGGAAATTTGTTTCAAAATTATTCATTAAAAAAATCAACAACAAACAAACACGTTTTTAATCAAAAAAATATTTAGAAAGTAATCTGAAATGTGTATGAAAAAGTTAAACTAGAATTTTTATGTCTTTCCTTATTGTCTGGTGTTATTTTTTTTTTACATTTTTTGGCAGTTTTACAAAATGCAGTGTTTTTAAAACCCGTTTTACAGATTTCACCCTACTTCTGTGTGGTCTGTACCCAGAACCATAGAAACATCAATACAGAGCATCCAAAAAGGATGGAGGCAAAAATCTGAAAAGGATTTCAAAATAATATAATTTGTAAAACACAGTCCCCTAAAACATAAATAAATTAAAAAATATACAATTTGGAAAATAAAAAAACTTAAAAAAACTGAAAAAAAAAACATTGGTTAAACGTTGCCATAAATTACCATCAGATCATTTTTGGATATTTGGGGGAAGAAAAAAAAACTAAACATAAAATTGGAAAAAAAATTAGAAGATTTTTAGAAATAAAATCTGAAAAAGTAGAAAAGTTGGAAAAAAATGATTAAACTTTTCCATACACAATCTTAATTAGATCTGATTTTTTTAAACATAATAGTTCAAATTTTCATTTTTTTAAAAACCTTTTCTGTCCATAATATTGGACCAAATGTGTCTCCATACAGCTGCTGTAGAGGTGATTTTATTAACGCATTCCAAAGATGATCATGAGGTCATAGAGTTCAGCCTCTTCTATCTGACGTTTACTATCCTGCAGCAACTTATCTAACCTTCTGCAAATAAACTCTTTTACTGATTTAATAAATTAGTATTTAGCTATGATGCACTTGATATGAGATTGTTGGAGTTATATTGCTCTCGTCTTAAAAATAAATAATTTTACTCCATATTTAAAAATTTCCTGCCCAAATCAAGGGAAGACCAGCTGATTTCCAGAAGCACGGCCTTCCTCATATTCACAGCAGGTCATG
>NW_015150920.1:427255-429026 GCF_000732505.1 Cyprinodon variegatus | reverse complement strand
TCAGTCAGTCAGTCAGTCAGCTGTAGTTTATGCTGATCAGGTTTTATTGTGTTTGCCTCTCAGTCGTGTTCAGATCCAGTTTCAATGATTAAAATGTGGAATCAGTTTTTTCCTCCTGTTCTCACGACGCGTAAAGAAATCAGACTCAACCTGTCAGTTCTCCTCCCTAACTCCACCGGTTGAACCTGAAACCATCTAAGATCCGAGTTCAGCTCCCGCCGCTCTGTTTCCTGAACCTCAGCCTTTAGTTTGTCTCTTTTAATGGCTTGGAGTTTGTTTAGAGTCAGAAATAGGATGTTTGCTTGGACCAAATGAATGACCTCGGTGGTTATTGCTGCATCTGAACGATGACCCGCGCTGCTAACAGCAGATCCAGCTCAGAAAACGGTTGACATGTGACCGAGTTTCAGACGTATCTAAAAATACAATCACACACCGACCGCTTCCTGATCTTCCTGACTGAAGGCGTGCTGAAAGTTGCGTCCTGGAGGCAGGAGTTCCTGTGAACCTCTGAAAGCTTCAGGCAGTTCCCAGCTAAAAGAGACCAAAGTTCGCTGTTATCCCACACAGCCCTGCTTCCAGGGAAAACTAACCACCACCTGCCGCTAATGGGAAGCAACAATTAGCTCCTGTTTAAAAGTGAAAAGAGATTTTTATCTTCCTTCCATCAGAGGGAGAATGAACAGCATCTTCAAAAGCTGTATTTGTGTTAACTTTCACATGTCATTTTCACTTTTTATAAATATTTTACAAAGAAGCAAAACAGGAATATATAATGAACAATTTCATAGGAAAAGCAGCTTATAGAAAGGAGCAAACATTTCTTACAATCACTGTTTACTTTTAATTCAAGCAGATAAATGAGTGTTTTTGCCCTTAAGAGAAGAAAATTAGTAGGGCTGCTCAATATGTCGGCGTTAACATCGATAACAGCCATTGTTGGTCAGTTTGAAACATATCAATCATGTGACAGTGATGCAGCAAAGGATTATGGGTGTTAATCTAAAGTGCTGTCATGGTGTCAAAAAGTCGGGAATAAGTCGGCCGATCGATCAGCATCAATTTCCTTCACTTTGGCAGCTCAGAGTTTGAACAATGCTTGGATATTAACCAATCCTATCCTCTGTAAAGGTCTGAAATCTAAATCTATTAGTTTTATGCTCAGTTTTTCAGTGAGATCAGGTTGAGATATTGAAGGAGTCTGTGGTTCCTTAAAACTAACAGTGTTGGTTGTTAAAATAAATAAATATCAGAATCAGCATTTCAGGCTGATCGGCCAGAAACCTGCAATCGGTGCACCCCTGGTAGGCAGCCTACAGGACATGCAGCCATATTAAAATTATTAATAAATAAATAAAACTTTATTTTATTTTTTCAGTTTATTCAGATAGTATTTATTCAAAGGACCTTACAATAGATGAAAAAGTAGTAGTAGTCGATATTCAAAGATCAAAGTGATCAAAGATTTTTATATTTAAGATGTTTGAATTAAAGGAGAACAATTACAGTAGTTGAGCAACTTTTCACAAAAACTACATTCCCCATGTAAAACCATCTAACAATGAAAATCTAAGTGTTAGCAGGTAGTCAAAAAGATGAAAGTTTTGTACAAACCAAAAAAATAATAAGCAATGTCAGAGCTGATAAGCGAAACAGCAACCCTAAATCAACTTTCTAATGATGATTTAATATATAGTTTCATTAATTCCTTCCATTTAACATTTGATTTCATTTGACAATCAGCTATATATATATATATATATATATATAT
>NW_015150920.1:417115-426673 GCF_000732505.1 Cyprinodon variegatus | reverse complement strand
TGCCACGTGACTATATAGAGTCACGTGGGTCCCCGGCAGGTCACAGCTGACTTTGTTGTCATTAATACTCGACCTGCGCATGCGCATGAATGATCATTCAGATAGAAATGAATCTCTCTGTATTTAACTCCTCCCCTTGGAGAGCAGTGGGCTGCCACTCTGCGGTGCCCGGGGAGCTATCAGGGGTTAAAGGTCTTCGCCTTTATTTTAAACATAAATTATCTGTACTTACCTGCTCAGGAGGATGTTCGCTCCGCCGCTCAAAGTACCTCCAGGACACTACCCTCAAAATCCGCTCCGTGCTCACCTTAATTTTCCTGCCTCGCCGGTGAAATCGCTCCACGCTCGCTCGTATTTTCAGGAGGTCATTTTCTGACATTTTTCTTTCATGTAATTCTGCCGGGCCCTGGGACACATGGCGTTTGATTTAATGATGTGACCAATACATGTGTATTGTCTTATTTAACTGTTTCCAAGCTGTGAACATAACGCCTCGCTCCATTCATTTTGCCTCGCGTTTCGTATTTAATTATTAATTTATTTTACTATACTACATTAAAAAAGGTTACTTCCCATCCCATTGCCAATGGAGTAATAGCGTATAATGCATGTATGCGATCCATATTCAAAAACAGGCTCTTACTACAATGACCTATTTATGTAAACCCACTCTATACTGTTAAATATAGTTATTGCATGTTTTTATGATATTTTATCCCACTTTTTATCACACAATATGCAATCCTTGTCTCAGCGATTCCGTGGTAAAGTTGAAACATGGATTATAACAGATTATAGGCACAGACTACAGCATAGGCATCAGTCTAGTTTTTTTTTTACACTCTTTATTTAATGTTTTTATTACAATGAAACATACAACACACACAAAAGCATGGGCACTGAAACATAGATAAATAAAAAAAAGAAAAGGTGAAATAATACCAGATATTAAACTTCATTATGCTTCCTTATTCTTGTATGTCAGCCATTTAGACCAGCGTTTATTGTAAAAATGTCTTCCTATGCGTAAAAGTCAGTTTTTCCATGTAGTGGATCTCCTCATCGACTTTCCGCCAATGATCCAGCTTGGGAGGGAGTTTCTTTAGCCAGGACCGTGTAGGCATTGGCCTAGATTTGAAGTCAAACATGAACTTAAATAAAGTTGGAGCGAACTGGAGCGTAGCCAAATCCTCGTTCCGGCCTTTGAATTAAAAAACGCTCCACCATATTTCTTCCGCTGTGCTCACATGCTCTGGCTCAGTTCTAGAGGAAATGCATTTATTTATGTTATTATTATTTTCAGTGTGGAGTAGGAGGAATGGAAAAACTTTTTCTTCCTGTTTGTGTTTCACCTCTGAACGGTGCGACAGGGAACAGATAATCTACTGGTAGAAGATGTTGCAGCGTCCAGTTGTCTCCGTCCACGGCGGCCCACTCTGCTCATTAGGTTCCTCCTCCCCCTGCCTCAGCTTCTCCTTCTCGTCTCCAGGCCCAAACTCACTCTGTCCAGCATGCTGAGCCAGGACTTCCTGCAGAAGATGAAGCTCTTAGATCTGGAAGGTGTCAGCCAGTACATCAGCGCTGTCTCCACGCCGATGCTGGTCAGCGTGGGAGCGGTGGCCGCCGCCACCACCTACTACCTGGCTACGCGACCCAAAGCCCCCCCACCTCTCTGTGACCTGGAGATGCAGTCCGTCGAGGTTCCGGTGAGTTCAAGTCCAAGTGTAAATAATTAACACTGTTGTGTTTAAAATTAACACTTGCTTTTTCCATGTCCAAATAAGTAAACCTTTAATATGTTCTGAATATAAACTACAGAAAGAGACGCGACTTTCAGGTGAAACTTAGAGGAGCTGCTGCACCTTTGACCTTCAGCTTTCAGAGAAGCAGGAAACAATGAGCAGTTTCTGTGTTGAATCCAGCTCCATTGTTCCGTATCGCTGTTTATGGCAGAAACCATCCAACGATGATGCAGCTGATAGGATGTCTGGGCTGAAACAAATCCTTTGCCTCAAAGTTGTTAGATAAATTAGAAAGATGAATACATGTCAGTTGTGATGTTAAGACAGTTCCAGGAAAGGCTAATAAGAGCTAAAACAACAAATAAAGATACAAAATTAAATCCTGTTTGTTTATATCAAGCGATTAGTTCTTAAAAAGACCAACAGATACATGCACAGAAATAATTATGCATTTTAATTTTCAAATTAACAGGATTTAATCCTGGTTATAAAAAACAGACAAAAATAATCCCTCAAAGAATGAAAGCTTGTGGTAACAGTGGAAAGGAAAACTCCCCTTTGCCACAGCTCACCAGATCAGGGGCCCAAACTTTCCCTGCTTTCTTACCAGAAGGTTTCCATGCCTCCCAAAGTACTCCCGCCAACACACACACACACTCACTCATTTCCCATTGGGAACCTACTAGCACTAAGTTGCTAACTAGTTAGCAAGACACTTTAGAGAAACCGGCCACAACCAAACTGCTTGCGAACCTTTTGCCAAAACAATCCCGCCCTCTTGATAATCGACCAATCACATTCACTTTATTCACTCGTGTAAAGTCGTGCACCACTCGACTTCAGAAATGCAGAATTCAGAAATGCAACGGCTGGAACGGCCGCTTCCCTACAACTTTAAAGGAAACTACCACCTTTAAAGTTCAGTTATATCATCTTACAATAAGTATGGAGTCCTAAGATCCTCCAAGAACCTTAACTAAACATGATCATGGTGAAGCTTATTGATGAGTTTACGGATATAAAACCATCACTTCGAAAAAGCAAACCCAAATGAAAAGGTTGTTAATGCTGTGATTGTGATTAAACCAGATGTTGAAGATGTATTTGTATTCACACCAATAGTTTTGGGCCGTGAGTCTGTTCTACAACCATTTAATGATTAAGAAGCTGAAAGGTTTGGGCATCTATGAGTTATATTAATCTAAACTGTTTGTTTTGCTGTGTAACAGGGTCAATTATGCAGTTAATTTCTTCCACCCTCCCTTTAGCGAGGGGTTGACATTCTGTTGAAATATTTCACTCTATGTTTAATGAATTAGTATCAGAGTTGCTCTATCTGAAATAAGCGATGAAAGAGACCTAATTTCATCATGAGACATGTATATATACTTTCGATGTATCTGTATGTTATAAACAGGACAGAAAATGGCAGCAACAGTCTCCACAGATAGTTTTACCTGGGCCAAGGCAGGACTGGGTTAATTTATCATCTTCTAAAGGAGAATACTGGTATTTAATTTCAGAGAAATGTCCTTCATGTCCTTCAGCAGTCTAAGCCTATAGCAGCTTAACTATAGAGATTGCTAAGCATAACCTGAGCCACTGTAAGCTTTATCAAATATGAAGTTTTTTTGTTTAAGCCTAAAACTGGTAGTTGGTTCCACAGGAGAGGAGCCTGATAACTAAAAGATCTGCCTCCCATTCTACTTTTAGAAATTCTAGGAACCACTAGTAAACCTGCAGATTGAGAGCGAAGTGCTCTGTTAGGAACATAAGGAACAATCAGATCTCTGATATCAGATGGAGCTTGGCCATTTAAGGCTTTATATGTGAGAAGGAGGATTTTAAATTCTATTCTGGATTTAACAGAATTAACAGAATCTGTTAAATCTATTCTGGATTTAACAGACCAGTCACTGACCGTCTCGGTGACTGGTCAGAGATCATTTCATCTTTCTCCATATTACTGGTTTATCGATGAATGGAGGAGAGTGTTGCGATGATGGAGCGGGACTGAATCCTCTGCAGTCCGATCATTTTACCCAGTGGGATAAATTTGACCCCTGGCTCTGATTCATCTGTTGCTGTGAGGAAGATTGATCATTAACCTGAACAGACTGAATCGCTGAAAACATTCTCACCCATCCATGGATAAACCTCCACCGAGGTGTGAAGAAGTTAAGGATCCTTCTGTGACTACCTGAGCAAAGCTAAAGACAAAAGCTCAACCCTTCATCAATAACTTTAACACTAAAGCAGCTCAAGGTGGGTGAGTTTATTTCTATAGCGCCAATTCACAACACATGTCATCTCAAGGCACTTTATAGTTCAACCAGATCATACAGTGAAATTGATTTAAAGTTTTCTATCTAAGGAAAACCAGCTGATTGCATCGACTCATTGACTCTTCTGCAATCCCTCACACTAAGCATGTAGCGACAGTGGAGAGGAAAAACTCCCTTTTAACAGGAAGAAACCTCCACTAAACTTAAACGATTACAGAAGATTTAACTTTACCAAAAGCTGCATCACGTCCAGGAAAGACTTGAGTGGAAAGCATCTGCTGGAATAAACCCATCTCTGATTAACTTCTGCTGTGTTTCAGGGCAGTGACTTTGTGCATCGCTCTGTGCTTCACGAAGGAGACGGTTTCCTGACTCACCTGTATGAAGATGCCAGAACTATGTATGAGTCCGTCCTCAGAGGAGCGCGAGTCTCCAGTAAGTCTCAAGTGTAACGAGTAAGATGGAGTACGGTCATCTTTAAGCCTTTTGAGTTTAGACTTCAAGGTTCCAGCAGGATTACTGTGGAGCGTAGAGGAGGCAAAGTACGGAAGCCCATTTCTGCCTCTATAAAGTAAAAGAAAAAGCACATCATATGTCATAATAATGAGATTTTGTCATTTATGGGATTTGAAATCCTAATTATGCTTTTGAAAGTTGGAATTATGACCTTAAATCTCAGAATTCTGACTACGATTTTTATAATATATTATATTTGTATTATATACTAAAAGTCAAAACTATGACTCGTCCATGTTGGGAGGCGATATTCACATTTCCCCTAAATATGTAAACTATCAGTAAGATGTGGCTCTTATCCAGCCTTGTTCAGCGGGACGCTCCACCCATCTTCCAATGTTCCCCTCTCCGTCTGCTGGTGGGGCCGTAGCGCTGCCTGAAGTTAACGGCAAAAATTGAAATTTAAGCATGTGATTCCTTAAAAATACGTTTATTTTCCTTGAGTTGAGAAAATTAAGACGTCACACCTTGATGATTTAGCAAGCCTCTGCTAACGTGCGGAAATTTGGCAAAAACGCTGGCATACATTAGGTATGAGCACGCTGAAACATGTCGACATATGGCAAGTATGTCAAGAACATTTCCAGACGTATGCCAGAGTATGCTCATACGTGGGCCATAAGTTACAGGTAAGTTATCTGTTCACCGACACGTTAATTTTAAGTTACTCATTAGTCCTGGCATCCAGCTTATCCAACCTGTATCATCCCCATCCTAGGGTGAGTGTCATGGATCCTCCCTGCGTTCACGCCCATGAACAACAAACTTCCTAGAAGACATGATGCTGATTCTGCTGCGACTGCAAACCTTCTGTCTTTCTTGTTTCTTTCATTGTTTCTTTCTGTATTTCTTTGTTTTCTGTCATTATTTCTTTTTTTTCCTTTCTTATATTGTTTCTTTGTTTCTTTCTTTCATTGTTTCTTTGTTTCTTTCTTTCATTGTCTCTTTGTTTCTTTCTATATTTGTTTTCTGTCAGTTTCTTTGTTTTTTTCCCCTTCTTTCATTGTTTCTTTCTTTCATTGTTTCTTTGTTTCTTTCTGTACTTCTTTGTTTTCTGTCATTATTTCTTTGTTTTTTTTTCCTTTCTTTCATTGTTTCTTTCTATATTTCTTGTTTCTTTCATTGTTTGTTTCTTTCCTTGTTTCTATGTTTCTTTCATTATTTCTTTCATTCTTTATGTTTTTTCTTGTTTCTTTGTTTGTTTGTTTCTTTTTCTTTCTCTGTTTTTTTGTTTCTTTTGTTGTTTTGGTGGGCGGTAAACGGCAGCTACAACACCTGCGAAGTTTAGAGAAATTTTCTTCTTGTGCTTTTTATGCTGGCCGGATGCCTCCAGGCACATCGCTGCCCCCCTCAGGACTCTGATTTGTGACATTTCATTGGCATTATGCTGCTGTGCGTTATGCTGTCGCTGGACATACGTTCTGGACTCACTATTATCACTCTTATCTATACGCCCAAAATTGAAAAATACATAGAAAGTTCAGCGTATGCCAGCGTTTTAGGAGATTCAGGGATGTCAGGCATATGCTGGCTAAATCGCTATGGTGTGACTGCGCCGTTACCGAAACAGTTTTCCAATAAGATGATTTATGTCTGAAATAATAACAAATGCATCTTTTTTCAGGTGCATTACATCTAATTATCTTATTTTAGGGGAAATTAGCAGATTCTGTCATTCATCTGCGCTCCGTGTTTCTGTGTATTATTTTAGTTTTACTGTGTCTGAATATAAACGGGAGTTTGTGCCTCCAGGGAGGTGAATGTATGATGGATAAATGGATGGAGGTTCCCTCTTGTGTCCCCTCCCCCCCTCACTACTGTCTCCTCTCCCAGATAACGGCCCCTGTTTGGGCTTCAGGAAGCCGAAGCAGCCGTATGAGTGGATGTCCTACAAAGAGGTGCCTGTTTTATTTCCTCTGATGGTCGTAAAGTTGCCCTCAGATGGTTCTGCTGGACTAACCGGTTCTGTCTGCTTTAGGTGATGAAGCGAGCAGAAAATCTGGGTTCAGCATTTCTTCACAAAGGACACTCAAAGACCACCGACCCCAACATTGGTATTTTCTCCCAGAACAGAGCAGAGGTACAAACTTTGAAACATTTTTTCTCAGTTTTTTCCTGTTCTGGTGACTTGATACTTGTCTGTGTTTGCAGTGGACCATCAGTGAGCTGGCCTGCTACACCTACTCTCTGGTGTCCGTCCCTCTATACGACACACTGGGAACAGAGGCCATCTCCTACATCATAGAAAAAGGTACCGCCCCCCCACCCATCCTTTCAGTCTTTTCCCTGAATGCAGCCTAATAAATGAGGAATGCTGCTGTTTCCCTGCAGCCTCCCTCTCCACGGTGGTGTGTGACGTTGAGGACAAAGCTAATCTGGTGTTGGACTGCATCAAAGACATGGAGCACTCCCTGAAGACCATCGTTCTGATGGAGACCCCCAGCGCCAGCCTGGTGGACAGAGGCCAGCAGGCGGGGGTCCAGATCCTGAGTCTGCAGGAGATGGAGGTGAGGAAGCACATTTAGAGCCTGAACTATTGAATCTGGATCTAGATCAGAGCTTCCAAAAGATTCAGCCTGTGACCCCAAAATGTGACAGACTGAAGACTCCCTAAAACTACAGAGAATTACTTCACTGCTGATTTTATTTATCAGTATAAATATTGATTTTTATAAAATTGAACTTAATTGTTCTCACAATGGAGACATGAACTCTCTCCATTTAACCCATCTCCTTTGGGGAGCAGTGGGCTGGCATTGTGCGGCGCCTGGGGAGCAATCAGGGGTTAAGGGTCTTGCTCAGAGACCCAGAGTGTATGCCTCTATGAACTCCTTGGGATGTCCTGCTCCTTTAGACTGACCATGGTGGATGGTGGCATTTGTTCGCTCATCCTCTCCTGGTCTGTTTCGTTTCTAGTGGTTTCTAACGTTCGCAGCAGCTTCAGTCGTCGTGTTTCCTCATGTTTCCCCAACTGAAGCTTTTATTTCCCGTTCTGTTCCTCAGGCCCTCGGAGAGGCCAACCATCACATTCCAGTTGTAAGTAAATCCCATCATGTTCAGAACTGTTAGAAAGAGAAAATGTTGGTGGAATTAATCTCTGGTCTCCATCAGCCCCCCCAGCCTGATGACATGGCGGTGGTCTGCTTCACCAGTGGAACCACAGGTAACGCTCTCCCCTCGCTGCTCTGATAAAGCTTCCCTTCGTCACCTAACCTCCCGTCCTGCCTGTTCGTTTTCAGGGAGCCCCAAAGGAGCCATGCTGACGCATGGGAACATCGTGTCCAACTGCTCCTCCTTCATCAAACTGACCCAGGTGAGAAACCAGAGTTCAGTTTGAAGCGGTTCCCAAACGTCTCCACCTCCTCCCATCATGCTCTCTGCCTCTCCTCGCTGCAGGTCAGCTGTCCGCTGAGTCCCAGCGACGTCCATATCTCCTACCTCCCTTTGGCTCACATGTTTGAAAGAGTGGTCCAGGTACGTCTACTGCTGTTCCCCTCATGCCTTCAAACCCGCAGCTTCGTCCTCTTCATGTCCTTCTGTCCCTTAGGGGATCATGTTCGTGCAAGGAGCCAGAATCGGATTTTTCCAGGGAGACATTCGCCGTCTGTCAGACGATCTGATAGCGCTGAGGCCTACGGTGTTCCCCGTCGTACCCAGACTCCTCAACCGGATGCATGATAAGGTGAGGGAGCGACGGGGACTTTTTCAGCCGCTTCTGTTTGTTTGCCAGGATTTCTAGATGTGTCTGTGTGCAGATCTTTGGGCAGGCCAACACCTCTGTGAAGCGCTGGCTGCTGGAGCTGGCCTACAGGAGGAAGCATGCGGAGCTCATGAGAGGCATCGTACGGACAGACAGCATCTGGGATCAGCTCATCTTCAGGAAGGTTCAGGTACGCAGAACAGAGCCTGCCGGTTTCTACTGGAAGCTTTAAGGGCTGGTTATACTCCTGCAGCAGTACGCAACAGTTAGCATGTTGCAGGAATGACGCAGATATTTTTGATTTTCACTGGAAACAATCCAAATCTAGATAAGTCACTTTTTCTTAAAATAAATGAATTTGTTTGAGGAAATTAAAGAGACATTTTGCCAATGGAACAAGACAATTTAGATTTAAAATAAGAAAACACAATTTAATTGTCTTATTTTAAGTGCATATTATCTAATTTTCTTATTTTAAGAGTAAAAATACTCTTAGAACACCTAAATTCGGCCAATCTGTCATCTGTCAATCAAATTTCTGAATTTTTTACTTGTCAAAATCCTCCTATGTTATTCCACGCCACAATGCAGGCGACACACACGCAGACGACCTGGTTTCTGAGCACAAACCAGCCTATAGGCTCCAGCAGAGAGTCTGACTCATCGTGATTAAGCTCTCAACATGCGTCTGCAGTGGTTTGGATAACTGCTGGTGCTGCTTTACGCTCCTTTACAAAAAACTGATATAAAAATCATTTTCAAAAAGATTGAAATTCTCTGAACGTAAGCTGCTAAACATGATGATCAGCAAATGAAAGGAGGGTTTATGGTTTTAGAATAAGATTAACTAGATATAACACCATAAATGTTATCACACATCCTTCCTCCCAGCAGCTGGAAGGTTGTATAACCACCACTGTTCACACCAACCTTAATAATTGTTACATTCATGCTATTTTTCCACAGTTTCTATCTTAGTCAGTTAAATTAACCTGCTGCTGTCATTTTGCACACCTCTGATGTTGCTGCTATTTTCAAATATTAATTACTGTAAAAATGTCCACCTCTGTATATTGGTTATTTATTCTCCAGGTGCACAGTTTTTATAGTAAAGTTTTTTTATTGTTTATCTTTTATCTCTTCACTATTATGTTATTCTTATACATTTTTCTAAGGTCCACATTTGTGTGACCTGCTGTAACACCAGAATTTCCCCAAGAACAAGAAAGGGATTTTCTATTCTATTCTATTCTATTCTATTCTATTCTATTCTATTCTATTCTATTCTATTCTATTCTATTCTATTCTATTCTAT
>NW_015150920.1:407174-414436 GCF_000732505.1 Cyprinodon variegatus | reverse complement strand
TGGGCAAATTTAGGTGTTCAGGCTGACGTATAACTAACTGGCCTGCAGAAGATAACGAAAAAAAACCCACAGATTTTCAGCGGATCCCAACCAAACTGTCCTGACATTTGCTCAACAATCTTTGTAGACCACCTGCAACACGCCCACTTACTGCAGCACAAAATGGGAATCCGTGAGGATCAGGCATGTTCATCCGATTCCTCTCTCTTCATTCAGCTGTTCTTCCCTTGAAAGTTTCTGGTTAAAAAACAAAACAGATTTATTTAAATAGATGTGTTGACTTTAGCTGCTGATAATTAAAAGTTCTTTTTTAACTGAACTTGGATTATCTGCCATCCTGTCCGGAACCTGTATAAAGAACTTTGCTGATTTCCTTTTAATGCTGCGCTATGAATCCAGGTCCAGTCAGTGAGTTTTTGCTGTGATCAGTCCTGTTTGACGCTGTTGACGGATTTCTGAATGGATCCAAATTAAAGACGGATCTGATCAGGACCTGGGATCCACTAACTGACGAGCAGACGTCGAGTAGCGGCACACCAAGGCTGAAAATGTCTCTGCTCTTTATGCTGGTTGATAGATGTTTTCTGGAACCTGAACTCAGCCTAGAAATACAATCCTAGAGGTCACACATCGGAGTTTTACTAACATGGCAGATCCTTACAAATCAGTAGTAATGTTATGAGATGAGCCGAGGCTTCGAGGTTGGTCGAGCAATGGAGGGGGTCTTTCCTCGCAGTGTGTGTCGAGGCGTGATTCATTTAGGGGAGGGGCCAAGATTGACGTCTGAAGCCTCGCTACCGGGATACAACATGACCGCTTCAGGAAGTGGTTCAGAAAGCGTGAGAACTTCGACTGGCATTTAAACAGCTTCACTCCTCAGTCAAGATGTTGGAGATGTTGGAGAGTTAGATAGAGTTTGGATAGATTCTAAGAATAGATGGGTTGAAAAAAACAACCAATCTAGTTGGTTAAAACTAGTTTGGTTAGATTAAACATGGTAATGATCATTAGCAAGCCTTGACACAGTTTTAACGAGTCTTAAGCACTATTGCGGTCTGTTACCAATGTTGGTGGCATCAGCTGAAAGACATTGACTTCCCCTCCTGAGGTCATTGGTTCAAGACTTGCCTCAGACTTTTAAAAGTTGCAATTATTCTTTAGTATTTTGGCTAATGTGAATAATTTGCATTGGTTTGCCCTAGTAAAATTATAGATGGAATAAAACACTGCCAAGTTAGATTGGTTGATTTAACTAAAAGATTGGTTGAACACATAACTTCCAACCCGATTAAAACCAAAAACCATGGAAAACTATAATGTTTGAATAAAAAGACTATAACCTTTTATTTTCTCATCATAGCCCAATTTCCACCATAACTTTCACTGTCTGCCTGAGCTTATTTCACTAAAATGGCAGTAAGACAGCGCACCTTAAATGATTGTTCTCTTCTAGGACAAATTTTACACAAAAAAAGATTTATTTATATAGACCAATCATTAACAATTTCAAAGGAACTTGAATGGAAAAAAAAAAGAAAAAAAGAAAAACAATCACAAAAAAAATCACTGATAATATTACTAACTGTAGCTCTGTTTTCCACCAATAGGTGGCGACATGTTCACATCAATCTTCATGAACTGTGACCTCATCAAGCTTCATCTCACCATCACTACTGATTTTAAATCAGCTTCTTAAAGACGAAATTGTTTTTGTTTTAAACAGGAGGTCAAGGCAGCCATCTTGGAGGACATAGTGCGGCTTGGCAAAGAGGGAGGCCTCAAATCCTTTGAACAGGTGTGACTTCTAGATGAGACATTTCTAGGATCTACCTGATTGCGGGTTAAACTCTCTAATCCACCCTATCCTGCAGGTTAAGGCCATCCACATCCACACAGAGATGTTCTCCATCGAGAACGGCCTGCTCACCCCGACCATGAAGGCCAAGAGGAACGAGATGCGGCAGTGCTTCAGGTCCCAGATAGACCAGTTGTACGCCACCATCAGCATGTAGAAGGATGGCGTTGCTTTTGCATGAGGGGGCAATGAATGGAGGAGAACGAATGTGATCACGTGTTGAGGCTGTCATTCTGCGACACGACAAACAGGCAGAGCAGGCTAACACGTAGCTTAGAGCGTCTTTAAAAGTTGGATTTCTGAAGCTCAGAGTCCAGACGGGTCTTTGATCAAACCTACCAAACTGATCTGTATGATTTAACAGAATCCAATCTGCTCCAATCTGGGAGTCTTGAAGGGAAACCAGCCATATTTCTTACCTTTTTGTAAACAGTTTTTATGTCTACATCAGATGACACTGAGCTCACTGTGACTGTATGAATAAGCTCGGTAGCTGCTGAACTGGACGCCCAGCTGGGTCTGATCCACAACTCAGGTGCCTACAGGAATAGAACAGGAAATCTGTCCAAGTTTTAATTTATTTTTTAATACAAGAGGAAAATATTTGTCAGAGGAGTTCTTCTCAATTAATGTTTTTATGATGAAATGTTAATCAGCTGGTTGTTTTGTAAAAGATTTAATTAAAGGCATCTAAATGATCTGTGGAAACTCACTGTGACATTTGTTTCTCCATCTCTCTTGGTTTTATTTGTTTTGTGTGAATTTATTTATAGGGCCTTTGGTATTTATGGCCATCAGAGTTGAACCATAAAGCAGCCGTTTCCCTTC
Organism: Cyprinodon variegatus; assembly: GCF_000732505.1. NCBI lineage: Eukaryota > Metazoa > Chordata > Actinopteri > Cyprinodontiformes > Cyprinodontidae > Cyprinodon > Cyprinodon variegatus. Next base: position 411,753 of record NW_015150920.1, on the reverse strand, counting down.
TAACCTGATTAGTTTCAATAAAGTTTTAGCTCTGTTTATGATGCACGGCTATAAAAATAAAACGACCTGGGAAATAAAACATGACAGTCAGCCTCCTCTGAACAACGCCTTATACTGAGAATAAGCCAACCACTGTCAGCTGGTGGTGGAAATATTAACTCCATCTAATCTAAATCCATTCAAATTGAAGTTAAAATGTTTTTGCTGCTAAAATTTGTACTGTTTCTTTTTTCTAAATATAAACAAAGGCAGGCTGATCTTTTTAACTTCTACAGACCTTTAAAACAGAAGCAGCTAAAGTGCTTTATCACTGCTTTTAGCAGATTTATAAAGAATAAAGGGATGTTTGAAAGATTTAAAAATTATCAAGTAATATCCAATAAAACTATAGGTGCGTTTACATTTTTTTTAGACTCTTAACTTGAAAAGTTAGATTTTAGACAAACTATAAACACGCAGTAGTTCAGGTTTATGGGTGTTTGACAGAATAATCTGAAGCCTGAAGGTCGCAATGTTTGGAATTAAAAATAAACCTCCGGCTCTCCGTAGGACAAGGTCCTTACATTCAGTAGATCGACATGAATTAAACGTTTTTTTTTTTTTTTTAAATAATTCTCAGTTTATAAACTTTGAGACATGAGTCACCATTACTTAAAATATACACTTTATATATTATATGAAGTTCAGGGCTCCTTTTTCACCACCTAAATAAACCCTCTCCCCCCGGTGGAAGCGGAATGGTTCCGTCCATCCGGAACTTGAACTGTATGGCGGGAAGCTGGTTCCGGTGAAGTTAGCTAACCGTGTCAACAAAACATTGAACAGAATGAGGTAAGAGGATTGATTTAACCTTTCTTAGCATCGTGTTCTGGTTTCAGTTAAATTAAATATGATTCAATATGTTCTCATGAATTCACGAAGGTAACATTTCCTTCTTGTTGCTTTTCTAAAACTAAGAAAAAATATGTAAACAATATAATACCGCAGACTTTTCACATAGTCAGAAATAAGAAGGTAGCATAACTGCTAAGTGCTTCTGTTTGGAGCTGAACCGGTTTGTTATAAAGCAACGTTTCCACTCTTGGTACCAACTGTAAAAGCTGTGGTTGTAATGTTTATGTTCATCTCTTGGTGGAGATTTTTATTTTTTAGATTTTTTTCATGCAGTTTTGAGCTGAAATGGTGATGCTGTCAGCATCATTTACCGTGACGTAAGATGCTGTTGTGGTTTTCCTCACCAGTTCTCATCTACCAGCCCTAATGTCACAATTTATTTTTAAAGCTGTAGTGAAATACATTTATAGCGCCCCCTTTGGTGACAGTGGTGTAACATTTGTTCTAATCTGCTCTAGATGCAAAAACATATTTCACAAATCCCAAACTGGGATAAAATAATCTATCAGTCTTGGACTATATAATTCAGGCTTGATGTGTCTGACTGCTTTAGATTTTAAAAACAGAGTGAATTAAACAGAAATTAAACTAAAGGTGGTGAAAAAAGAGGTGAAACTGATGTCGCTCAGTGAAAAACAGGGATGCTCACTATCACCTGGTTGACCTGTATCGGCCGATACCATCTGCTTGAAATTGATGTGTGTGTATATGTGAAGAACTGCATACTACTAGGATGTAAAATAATTGCCATCTTTGTCAAGCTGCTGCCTACCTTTGAGAAGCAGGAAAAAGACTAATACAAAGTGAATCCAGTAGAACTTTTTATTGCCTACCTGGAATGGGTGAAAATAGTTGAATAAACTTGTGGCTCTCAAAATGGTATCAGTGCCCTATTGTTGGTACTCGTTGATACCGATGCCACCATTTTAGTGCTGGAACGGGTCCCGTCCGATACTGGTATCAGTATTAGTGCAACACTTGTTTTTAGTTGTAAATCACCTTAAGCTAATCCTCAGTGCATTGATTTCTAAATCATTAAATGGGAAATCAATTTGCTTAAACATGAATAATTAATAATTGCATACAGCTGTTTGGGGGGAGGATGAGTCCCACTGTGGGAAACCAGCTGATGGCCATCTCCACCAGATGATGATGATGATGATGATGATGCAGCTCAGATCAGTACAAAGCAGGAAACTGAGGGTTGGATATCAGAAGCAGCCCTTTCTTTACTCTGCATAAATTTTTCATTTAAATTGATTTTTTTGAAACTTTTTTCTACGGCTGAAACAATCGAATTATGGATTATTGGAATAATTGTGAACTAATTCAGTTTAATTAAATTAAATTCAGTTTATTTCTGTATCACAACACGTCATCTCAAGGCACTTTTCACCAGATGATGCAGTCAGATTGATTAAAAGTTTTCTATCTAAGGAAAACCAGTTGATTGCATCGACCCATTGACTCGAATGCAATCCCTCACACTAAGCATGCTTGTAGTGACAGTGGAGAGGAAAAACTCCAGTGTGAGCGGCCATCTGCTGAGGCCGACTGGTGGTAAAGGAGACGGAAGCAGAGATACAAATGACGACTGTAAAACCAACCAAGTAATAGCACAGCAGAGTCCAATCATCTCATCGAGTCCTTGATGAGGTGAATGGAGTCTGGTTGGAAAGAAAACCTGCAGCCACATGGCCCCTTCTGCAAACCCCCCCCCCCGGTCTAAAGCATCTCTGTAATGCGAGGCGCTTTCTAACCGTGGCCTCAGCCAGTGCACTAAAAACAGAGAAATTAATGACCTCTATTCTGGTTCTTGTTCTGTCAGGAAGCGGCAAGGAACCAAAAAGTCTCCAGATGTGGCGCAGGGGAACCAGGTAGGTTTAAGCAGAAGCACTGTGGGGTCGGTTCTGGTTCTGAAGAACCCGTTTCTGCTGGGATTAAAAGCCTGTTTGTGTTTGGATCAGACGGATTCCTCCAGCCTGTCTACTTTCGACCAGGAAAGCTTCTTCAAAGGCCTGCAGCAGGAAGGAGGTCAGTCTCCTCATCTGATTGCACCTGAAACTAGGGGGCGGGGCCGCCAGCGGCCCTAAACACCAGGGAAGGGGTCACTTGATGGTTTTAACAAACTTTGTGATGGGAACCAGAAAATGACATGAACTACACTAATGTAAATTTCCAGTTAAAATAAATGGATATTACATTTATTTAATTTCTTACTTTATTTTAAATAAACCATTAAATTGTAAAAAGTTAAATAATTAAATGTTATTAAATATCGAAATGGTAAATAATTAAATGTAATTATAAGAAGGGTATTTATTTAAAAAGCAAAATAATTACTTCATATTTATAGATCAGAAGTGTGTGAAGGATTATGATTCATTTAAATTTTTTATATTAATACTTATTGTGTCACTTAATTATTTAAATGTGAATTTTATAGTTTCATATTCTGTTTAATTAATATTAATTTATTTCATAGGATCATCATGTTTTTGTATTTCTGATAAATGTTCCTCCATCCTCCTCAGAGATCACAATGATTGTGAAAACAATCTCCCTCCTCCTGGAGGGTCCCGACTTTAATAGTCACAGTGTTAGATGATCCTGTCTGTTGCCTAGGTAACCTGCTGCACAGCACAGCCTTAGAGGACCGGAGTAATGTCCAAGAGGAGGGACAGCTGGACAAGGAACCTGGACTGACAGGGGGTGCTGTTCCAGGCAGAAAGAGGAGAGCCGCTGCAGAAGGAGGCGAGGAGGAGAAGGAGGGGAGGCAGAAGAGGACCAATGCTGGAGGGAAGGGGAGAAGAAGGTAACCAATCAGATGGTTCAGTGCTATTCAGCCAGATTTTACACTTAACAAAAACACTTTTTTAAACTCTGGGACCTTCTAGCAAGCATACGGGTTCTAACATCCATCCGGGTTGTAGTCAGTCCAGTGTTCCGTCCCACTAAGTTACTAACTGGTTAGCAAGATGCTTCAGACAAACCGCCCACAACCAAATAGCTTGCAAACCTTCGGACACAACAATCCCGCCCCCTCGATAATCGATCAATCATATTCACTTTATTCCCTTGTGTAAAGTCGTGCACCACTGGGAGAATTCATAAATGCAGGTGTTGGAACAGCCATTTCCCTACGACTTTAAAATCAATACTAGGAACTGAAATCGATATATCGGGCAGCCAAAAATCACGGTATATCACCAAAACGCAACACTCCTAGTTTTTATATATCTCCCATTAGTGAATATGATGGTCATGATCCAATATTGAATCTTTAATCGGCTCAGGTTTTAGCATCTGAACGTGATCCATCAGTTGAAGAGAAATGGATCCACTGGCATCGAATTTAAAGGAAAAGTCCAGTCAGCAGGAATGTTCAATGGATCATTATTCATACCTAAAACAAATACGTTTGTGGTGATTTAATGAATTTAGCATTAATCGTTAAAAAAATTTAAAAAAATAATTTTCGTCGCGATCACTGAGTCTGGGAGCGGCCATTTTTGCCCAAATACAGTAACACCTCCCTCCTGTCATCTTCCAGCAGTGACGTCACGGTGCGGTAAGCTTAGCGCCAATCTCCCCGCTTTACAAGCAAAATCAATGGGAACTACTAGACACATCTGCAATCAACAACAATTATTGAAGATTTCCAGAGGACTTCACCATTGAAATT
>NW_015150920.1:404884-406726 GCF_000732505.1 Cyprinodon variegatus | reverse complement strand
CGTTGTGACAAACACCAGATACAGCACTGGGACTTGATCAACAGCCGATACCGCACCGTGACGTCACTAACCAGTAGGTGGCAGTAGTGTTCTTTGACAAACATGGATGTCTGCAGTAAAGCACATTCACATGAAAATTACTCTGAATTACAAACACTTATTTATTGAACAGTATGTGATAATTTCAGGAAATCCTTAGAAATGCTGACAGAGTCCATCCATGGTCTCATTAGACTTGGAGGCGTCGATGTAGTCAGGCTGTAATCCTGTTTGATTTTATTTTAACGTCTGTATTTCTTCCCAAATGCAGCATATTTATCTTCAGGATTAAATCCCCTCTGATTAAAGCTGCAGCGTTTGAATAACTAAGTGTTCAGCAGAGACTGAGCGCTGCAGGGCTTCTAGAAACGCTCCAATTCATTTGTTATATCAGCAGGCAGGCAGGCTGCTCCTGTTTGCATTCAGGCTTTTCTAACCTTTCTTATTATTTTGACATTTTAACATGTTTTCAGATGAAGAGAAAATAATCTGCTTAAAAACTTCAGCAGCTCATATCAGGCATCAGTAGTGATGGTTAATGAGGCATCTTTAAGCCAATCTGGATTGATACCGTCTCACAGAATACTGACACCTGCTGGACATTTAAAGACACTACAGGCAGCTGATTTTACAGACTAAACTGAATTGATTTGATGACCTGGTACAATGATAGAATTTAAGGTTTGTAGGTTATATTGTATTATTTGATATCTATGTTTAAATTGAAAATATATTTGATATTTTTAGATGCAGCCAATAAACAATGTAAAAATATATCATAACGTAAAAATTTAGGGGAAAATGTGAATGAGGATGCTTGTGGACTAGGGTGTGAAATCGTAATTTTTAAAACAATAAGTACAGAAAAAAAAAGTAAATACACTTAGACTCAGTTTGGAATTAACTTTAATTTAGATTAGTTGAGTGATAACTGAGAGCAAAAGGATGACCCAACGAGAAAATTAAGATTAAAACGCAGCAGCTGAAATGTTCGTTTTCCTTTTAGGCTGCTCCAATATTTTTGATAATTTTAATGATTAACTGCAAAAGATGAGACTTTTATTTAGCAGATGCATCGTGTTGACAGATACATTTTTAAACCCAGTTTAGTGAGTCAGTCAGTTAGAAACAGCTCCAGTATTGGTCACATGAATTTCTTGAAACGGGACACGCACCGATGCAGTGTTTTACTCTATGGGCTCCATGCATGCACGATGCATTGGGTTGGGTTGTTGGACCCATCATTGGGGATCAGTTAGACCAGGGGTCGGAAACCCAAACTGCTCAAAGAGCCAAAAACAAATTAGTTTGAAGCCGCAAAAATGTAAAAGTCTTCTATCAGCCTCGTATTGCAACACAGGCTCTAAGTGTATAAGACCATTATAGAAAAGGACTATGTGGGCTTCAATATATAATAAGCATTCATGATTAAATGTTTATCTGGAGCAAATGTCACACAGCAGCATGAGGTGAGGAAGTAGCAGTAAACGCTCTCACTGTGCGCCACTTCACCGCCCTTCACTGCATGGTTTAGGTTTTGTTGCATTGATGAAATGATAGAAACAGGATAAAGGAATCTTTCTATGGTGGACGTGTTTCTGTTGGGAGGAGCTGATTGAGTCATGAGGAACCAAGCAGGAGCTGACATCCATCAGAGCAGAGCTCTCTGACCATGAAATTCAACATCCTTGGTTCCTTGGTGTTATTTTTATTTTTAGGATTTAGGGAAACAATGAATGAAAGTTCCCATCCCTTCATCAGAGCTCTAACCCCCAGATTCCACATACTCCGTCAGCGCTCCGC
>NW_015150920.1:400895-403649 GCF_000732505.1 Cyprinodon variegatus | reverse complement strand
TACGATCTCCAAGGAACTCAGAGCGGAGCGGAGGGGACCACAGTGGCGGCTGTAGGCTTTGCTTTGCGCAGGCGGTCTGGAGCGGAGCGGAGCGCAAACGGAGTATGTGGGATTTCAGGGTAACTGTTGGATCTGTGGACAGTTTCCATCCTTGCAACCAAAATAGCAGCAGTAGTGGAGTTTGGAGATGCAATGCATTTCTTAAATCTATATTTGCTCTCCTCTAATTTATCCAGAATTCTGTAATCACACTTTTTCTCCTCTTCCCAGCTTGGTGTTCGGCTGGAAAAGCCTTTTCAAATTTTTTTAATTATTTGACAACCTCTCATTACAAAGGAAAAATGCAGGCAATCCTTCCACATCGATAATGAAAGCAAATGATTCAGTCTATTTGAATCCCCTGTTCCCTGTATCTTCCTTTGTTTCCCTTTGGGATCCATGGTCCAGGTCCAAGACACCCCCTCCTCTTTTTTTGCCGGCACCGTATTATTATTTATATGTATTTATTATACAAATGTTTACAGCATTAGAAAACATAATAAATATCTGTATGACATCCTGCAAACTTCATTAAAATAAACAAACCAAAAAAATCACATTTTCATAAATTTTGGAAAAGCTCCAGGGAGCCACAAGGGGGCGCTAAAGAGCTGCATGCGGCTCTGGAGCCGCAGGTTGCTGAACCCTGAGCTAAAAGGAAAAATTAACTTCTAGAAAATGGTCTTCTCTATTTAATCCAGCATCTGATTGAAAAAAAATCAACATTAGTTTGGTGTCTCTGGGTATAAATCCAGGGATTAAGGGGTTAACCACGCTGACCTTAGACTCCTCTATCAGAAATACAACAAACGCCTCAGATATTCCACTCTATGCATTATAGATCTATAGTTATCGCGTCCCCTGATCATCCTGATGAAATCGTTCTGTCCATTCAGGCCGGCGGTGGGCGGGCAGCTGATGGAGGGGGCGAGCCAATCAGCAGCTAAGAAGGTGAGCGTCTGACCGGCTGGAGATCCTCTCTAAGGAGGTCTGGAAAAATCCTGGAATTTCAATGGTCTGTTTTCCAGGTTTAAATAAGTTTGTAGACTTGATCTGAGGTTGTTTCTCCATCTGTTGGTCCAACCAGGACTCTGAGCCGGACGGAGCCCAGAAGAAGCGCAGGAGGCCCCTATCCTCTGACCAAGATAACGATGAAGACGGCGACTTGGTAGGAGCTCAAATCAGACGCTGCTTTCAGCCTGAACATGGCGGCAGGACCGGATGTTTACGTCTCCTTTGATCCAGACCTCAGGTCCGAAGAAGACCAGAGGGCTTCCTTTGGGAACCAAGTCTGAACCAGGTTAGAGGAGGCTGAGAAAGTTCTGGAGAAGGACCAGTCCAACATCTGAGCTGTTTCTATCGGGTTTCAGACAGCGCGTCATCCAGAGAGCCTAGAGAATCCGACGGTGAAGACGGCGAACCCGCCGCCAAGGGGGGGTCCCAGCTGGAAGTGGTTCTGAGCGCCTTTGTGAATTTCTGCCAGCAGTACCGGTAAACTACCCAGAACCGACCCCGTCAGAGGTCACATGGTCTAAACCTGCAGCCATTGTCTCCTCACAACCCGTCTGCTGGTTTCCAGGGAGACGGTGGAGTCGGCAGCCGTCAGAAAGTCCATCGATCGGTTCTCCAAAAACGTGGAGGTTAAGCTCCTGGAAAAGGTTGGACCTGCTAATGATCTTTGTTAATGAAACTCTGTAACCAGTTTTCTCCAGATTCTGATGGACCCTCATCTCTAAGGGGGCGGGGCTTAGAGTAGAAGGTCTGAGCATCTGGTCCAGAACTCGTAGGAGGAGTTCCAGCAGTGAGAGCTTTACCTGCAGAAGAGGGAGCTCCCAGTTCAGACGTCCGTCTGGTTGATCTGGTTCATGCTCCTCGTCTGATGGTGGTGATGCTTAGAATGTAGACAGACGGGTAAATCAAGTGCTTTTCTTAGTTTTAGAAGAGCTCCACCCACATTAGACTCCACTCCATCTACCCCGCTCCTTCCTTAATGGCCGCCATCTTTAAAGCTGCCCGGACATAAATCTGCTCCTTTCTCTCTTTCCGTCTGCAGATCTCGTGTCTGAAGGAGTTCAAGCCTCTGAAGAGAGAAAACACAAAGGTAACAGGAGAGTCACAGCGATGGATGGAAGCTGGCAGCCAGCTGCTCAGTCTCACATATGGAGCACAATTTGATCCATCATTTTCACAAGCAAAGAACACACCTGGAAATGGACATTTGGAGGGAAAAACAATCCAGAAATGAAATTTAATAATCCCAAAAAGAGTTGTTTTTTTTTAGATCAACTTTGCTGTTATCTTATTTTTTTTTTATTTATATTTTTCACATTGTAAAATATTTTACATATGTTTTCATTTTTAATTTATTTTTAAAGTCATAGGGAAGTCATATTTAAATGTCAGATCATTCTGGCTTTAACATGCATATAAATGTTCTCTTTATCAGACCATATTGTCCCAAAGTTAGAACATTTCTATTTAATAAAAAAAAATCCATTAATAAAATATTTTCATTATCTTCTGCAGGCCAGTTAGTTATACGTCAGCCTGAACACCTAAATTCAGCCAATCATATATCAACGATCATCTGTCAATCAAATTTTTTTTGGTCATAGCATCGTGATTCATATGTCACAGCTAATATACGCAACGGTTGAAATAAGAAATAAGAATAGAATAGAACTGACAGAACTGGCAGCGTTGCGAGGCAAGGGC
>NW_015150920.1:389812-398688 GCF_000732505.1 Cyprinodon variegatus | reverse complement strand
ATATAACAGGGATCTCTGAGGAAGCTTTAAGATCACAGTCCCTGTAGGGGGCGCTCTGCTCAGACGAGGCAGGAAGGAGCTTTTATGATGAGCAACGACTGCAGGATCTCTAAGGCTAAGCAGACTGATCTCTGTTTATTCACTGGGTAGCTGATAGACTGCTGGTAGTACACGCTGCTGTAAAGTCACCAGCCGCCATATTGGTACTCCCTAGTTAGGCCGATCGGAATGTAAACAATACGTTAGCTGGTCTCCACTCTCCTTAAAGCCAATCACGCTGTTTTATTTCCTGATCTTATTAAAGAATGGTCACCATTTTTCACATTCTACAACTGAGTTGAGAGGGGATGGGATTTATTTATTTTTGTTGTTTTTTTTTTTTATATGAGCGAGATGCTCATCGTTTTATTTTTATTTAGTCATATTTACAGTAAATGAAGAACTAGTGAATTTATTTTTAGATTACACAAAAAAAAGAGTAATTGCAATCTTCTCCTTCCTCTCTTTTCTAGCTGTAGCGCTATTTTTTTTTTTTTTTGCATTTCTGCATTAAAATCTCTGGTTCCAGTGGGGTGAAATAGGCACTTCCTATTGCCTGTTGTCATGGTGACTCATCCAATCGGCGCTCCACTGATCATGGCTTTTCATACTTGTTGCGCACGCGTTTCAGACTGAGTGGACCTATTTAAAATTGATTGAATTGATAATAATTTAATTGATAGCAGCCTTTATCAGACTGAAGACTCAGACTTTAGGCTAGATTAATTTAGAGTTGAGGATTAGAATCTGAATTTGTTAAACCTGCTTGGTGAAACGGACCCCATGATCTGTTGTGATGCTGCTATAGGAACTGAAGTTTAGGACAATGGAGGCCAACATGATTAGCTGGCTGATGCATGGATCTACATCCTGGTCCTCAGCTACCACTGCTCTGCATGTTTTAGATCCCTTCTGCCAAACACATCACTTCTATTAGAGAAGGATTCATTTGAAGCAAATGCATGGTGTGTTTTTCTGCTGTCATTGTTTTGGTATATCATTAAATGAAAGCATAGCCTCGCCCCCAACATGAAGCTGTTGTTTCTGTTACCTTCAATCCAGAGCAGAGAAGGAGGCGTCTCTGCTGCAGAAGAAGAAGACGGAGCTCCAGCAGCGGCTAGCTGACCTTAGAAGAGGGCGAGCGTTTCTCCAGGACATCAGAGGGCTCACCACGCAGTACCTGGCCTACCGCCGCAGGAAGCCCACTGAGAAGAAGACGGTATGAATGAAAGACGATATAAACCGAGGCTTTGATCATTTCTAAGGGGGGGATTTACCATTAGGCAATAATAGGCAGTTACCCAGGGCCCCAAGTTCATGGGGGCCCAATAAAACTCTGTTTACAGGTATGGTTAATACTACGATTCATTATTTGTGTACATTAATTATGTTTTTGTTAAAAATCCTTTCTTTAAAATGCCATCAGAACGCCTATAATAATGTATGTCTGTTCTTATAAAATTTGAAATTAACTTTAATTCAGTAAGTTGAGTGATAACTGAGAGGAAAAGGATGACACAACAAGAAAATGAAAACAAAAACGTAACGGCTGCAACATTCCTGTTCCTTTTAGGCTGCTTCAAAATTACAGATCTTTTTTTTTTTTTAGATTTATGTTTTTATTGAGAAAGCACATCACATTACAATCATATAATTATATCCATTTCGTTGTCATTTTTACAGTCTCGGTTTTTACACTTATTTTTCCTTAACAGAAAAACAGACACCCACACTAAAATAACAACAAAAAAAGAGAAGTGGTGGGGAAGCCTGGGTATTAAGAATCAATGACATCACAAATCCAATTGAACTGAATGAAAGTGAGGTTTATGTAAAATCACTCATAACATGTTTGACATATTCTGTCCACTTCGACCATACCGTTTAGAAACTGTCCCTCTGCACATTAATGACATAAGACAGTCTCTCTAATACATAAATCTATGTTAATCCAGTCCTCAATTGTTGGGAGGTTCCCGCTTTAAGCCATTTTCTTGTGATGCCTTTTTGCTCCCCGCCAGCAAAATGTCCCGAAGCTTCTGATCATCATAGTTCAGTTTATCGACCGCTTTGTTACTCAGAAATATGCATTCAAAGGTTAAAGGAAAATTAAATATGAGAATGTTCTGTAAATGCTCATGAATTTGAGACCAATATTGCTGGATGGTTTTAGCCTAATAAACTAGCCCCACCCACCAGCGGCCAAAATCATTTCTGCCTGTGAGTTTGTCTAGCCTCCATTAATGCCCCAGACCCTAGAACTGGCTGGCCAATCAGAACGCAGAGATGTGTTTTGAATTTCTGGATGCAAAGTGGGCGGGGTTTTGAGGGCGTGACGACAAAGCTGCTGGACGCTGGAGAAAGCACAACAAGGAAGATGGCAGCAACTATTGAACATTCTCGTTCAGCTTTGGAATCAGTTTTGGAAGGATTAGACTTGGGGTTTTCGTTGAAACGTGAGTAGGAAGAGGCTCTACGCTCATTCTTTTTTAAGAAGGACGTATTCGCTGTTTTACCTACAGGCTGTTTGTTTACAATCCCCCACCAGCTTTCTGTCACGTGCAGTAAGTTGCGTTCATTGTTTAGAGTGTTGGCCAATAGGCACAGACATGGTTTGAAAAACAACGGGTTGTTCTCATCAACAATCTTCCGATGTCTCATTCATCGGGGCCAGACTAAATTACACATTTAATCTCACATTTAGTCTGGTTTAGCAGGCTGGGGTGGTTTGACAGCTCCAGAAAATATGGAAGTGATTTGCACCATTCCTGCCACATCTCCAGCAGGTGTCACCATTTCACCTGATATCTTTTTTTTTTTTGCTTTGGAGTTATGAAAAAAATCTTATAATACTTTTCCAGCAAAATTCACGCCAACCCTTTGATCTTGTTGTTGTCCATTGGTATCTTACAGATGTGGTCCCAGTCGTCCTATGGAATCCTCAGGCTTTTTCCCACTTCACTTTAACATAAACAGTGCTGTCCTTCTTAAGGGCAATTTATACTTCTGAGGCATCTGCGACCGTCAAATCTGTCTGTGTGTAGCAGATGTTCTGCAACTGTCGTCGCGCAAAACATAAAATATTGACTACGTGTCGGACGGTCGCAAACCCCAAGTAGACCTCAACCAGAAGTGCGCAGACAAAAAGCAGCCGTGATTGGTCCTTTCCTGCTGTCTGTGTGGTCGTCCTTCTCGAATTAGTGCCAGGTCGAAACTCCCCAGTCTCATCCCTGGTCTGATTTAAGGGGCGTACAGACACACTTAATATTATTAGCCTTCTGATGGCATTTTAACGAAAGGATTTTGATCAAAAACATAATGTGAATGAATGAGGAATGGTTGTACTAACCATACATGTGAACAGAGTTTTATGGGGCCCCCAGGATGTTGGGGCCCTTGGCAACTGCCTAGCGATTGCCTGTGGGTTAAAGAAATCACTGGAACATAAATTGATGGTAAATAAATTTAATAAACCCAATTTAAATCCCTCTTGCGTTTGGCAGCCAATGTTAGCAAAGGAGGGCTCTAAAACTAACAGTACTAGCCAATCAGAAGAAGAAGGGGGCGGGTGCTATTTGTGCGGTCAGGCACACTACACGTCTGCTGGGCGCTACGCCGACAGCTGATGTACCTGCGTCAATAATTGACCGTGTATGTGAGTTAAAAATAAGGGTGTGTGATTTCCTCGCCGAACACGACCTCTCATTCACACTAGATATAGATGCACTTCTGCCATCTTCTGGCCGATTTTGGTATTGATTTACAAAAAGTCTTCAAGCCTTCATGCAGTCTCTGACCCCATGGCCCCCACACCCCCCTGGCATGGCTTGAAAACATACACGCACATATAAATGAGTTTCTTGCCTGTGTCGGAAAAGTTCAGGCTGTGGATTTTTTTTTTTTTTCTTTTATTCCTTGTTATTGTTAATTCCCCCCTGGATGTAATAATGATCAGATGGGTGAAGGGTTTGGTGTAAAGTTATGATTGTATATCATGTTCTAGTAGAACAACACTTTCTGGCAGAAGGAGAATCCTTTTCTGAACCTGCTGTTTATTTACCAACCAGTGCAGCGGATGTGATGTTAATGGGATGTTTTTTTCTCCTTAGTATGGAGGATCCAGTTTAGCAGCTCTGCTGCTGGAAACCAAGCTGACCCAGAGAGCCAGCAGACGTCGGATGAGAGCTGCTCAGCAGGCCAGGAAATAATCAGCTCCTCCTTTACATCAACGCAGCATTTTACACATCAAAACTCTGTATTATTTCTCAATAAATAATTTTTTCCCCAATGTATTTCTGTTATTATTTATATCATTATATTCAAAGTGGGGTCAGTTTAAATGATCCTGGTGACTCTAACTAAATTTCCCGCCAGCACTGATAAAGTATCATTTAGCTTTATTACTGTAATAGAGTTGAATTATGGGGAATTTTTATTGTGACTTGTTTATTCCAAGGAAATAAAGCAGGAAGGTAAACTGTGCTTCCCACCAACCAATCAGCTTCAGTCTGTGTTGGCCCGCCCACATAGCAGCGGCCTCTGATTGGCTGATAGTTACAAGTTCATACTCTAGTAGAAACATGTCTAATGTTGAACAGACACCTTTTCCTCCATGCTGGTAGCAGCTGACGGGGCAGAGCAGAAGAAGAAGCAGCAGCTGCAGCAATAAGGTGAGTGTTTGATCCACTTAGCTGGATTATTAATCTGTTACAGAATAATAATCCAATGATAATCTGCTGGAGTTTGATCAGTTTTCAGTAAAGTTCTGGCTGGAAGCCTGCAGGTGATCTTTACAACTGTCAGAAAGACTGACTCATTTCCTGCCGCTTTGATTCATTTTCGATTTGTTTTCATTATCTGCTGATTTATTAAGGACTAGATAAGGTCAGAGTTTAATAACAGGCTGATCTGAATGAAAAGCAAAGCTGCTTCGTTTTCAGCTCCAGCTGCCTGTCAAACAGGTCAGTCCACCGAGAACCAGCAAAAAAATAACAGGAGGAACACATTTTTACTACTGAAAACAATTTAATCATTGCTCTCTTTTGCACATTTTCACTTTTTTTCTTTTTAGATCTGTAAATATATATAGTTACATATGTATACATGTTTATATTTAGTGAGAAAAGTTTTATTTCCTTAGATGATGAATGTGTACAATATGTTGTTTGTAACGAAGATAATTTCATTAAAGTATTTCTGATTCATACAAAAAAGCTACTTGGAGGAAACAACTACTGAGGTACTGAGTAATTATGGCTCCTAACATCTGATTTAATGTTTAGAATCAAATCAAACCCAATCATTGTTTAAATGTATAAAAGTAGTATCTACAGTAGGGGATACATGAATGTCAGAAAAGGATCAAGGATGTCACTATTTACTGTGTCTCACCTGATTTCTAAATATCTTCTGTGGTCTAAGTAGGAATCACTTTACTTTTACAAGGAAATGATAAGATGGAAAAAATACCATAAAGTGAAACTACTCCTAAAAAATCTTTTCCCCTTAAAGGTTACTCAGCTCTTTGTAATTGAGCAACTAGCCTCTACCCAGAGGAGCCGCCATGTTCCTGTGGGCTGGTCTCTGCTTCGAAGAGGTGATGTTCCTGATCTGAAATGTTCTGCTTTCACAGCGACTCATTTTCCAGGAACAAGCAGGTTATATCCGCCTCCTGAACGAGTTAAAGTAAAACCCAACAGGATGGTGAATGAAAGGGATTATTTTCCCAACCATGAAATCCTTCAGCATATATTAAAGTGTAGGGAAGTCATATTTAAATGTCAAATCATTCTGGCTTAAACATGTATATAAATGTTCTCTTTATCAGACTATATTGTGCCAAAATTTAGAAAAGTTTTATTTTGAAAAAAATCCTGTTAAAGGGAAAATTTTCCTCTCCACTGTTGCTACAAGCATGCTTAATGGCATTCTAGTTAATCAATCGATGCAATCAGCCGGTTTTCCTTAGATAGAAAACTTTGAATCATTTTGACTTTATGATCTGCTGAACTATAAAGAGTCTTGAGATGACGTGTTGTGAATTGGCGCTATAGAAATAAAGCGAATTGAATAGAATAGAATTTAACCTACGGCTGCAAAAGATGTTTTCAAATGTTTTAACAATAAAAAACTGAAAAGAGCTGCATGCATTTATATTGGGCTCCATTAATGAATAGAAACAAGAAAGCCTGCATGTTTCCTTCAGTCTTCGGCAGCCTGGTAGAGACATTATGTTCTGATTCATAAAAGAATCGGATT
This sequence comes from Cyprinodon variegatus, assembly GCF_000732505.1. NCBI lineage: Eukaryota > Metazoa > Chordata > Actinopteri > Cyprinodontiformes > Cyprinodontidae > Cyprinodon > Cyprinodon variegatus. Next base: position 392,391 of record NW_015150920.1, on the reverse strand, counting down.
ACATAAAGTGGATGTTTATAGCCCTATAACTGGACTTTGACTGGACCTCTCTGTCATGAGATTATGCCTTTATCTGAATCCAGTCCTAAAGTTCATCCCTCATGGTTAAGTCTTTAGCAGGAATCATGTTTGGTGAGAAGTTAATTCATCCACCTGATCCAGGTGTGTTTTGGACGCTTGACAAACTTCAAAGTAACGTGATTCCAGATCTGGAACTGGACACTCCTGACCTAAAATGCTCTATTAAGCTTCTTTTTAAATGTTACCAACAATTGACAGATGAGGCACCAAAAGCCATATTTAAACTTTATGAGCCTCAAACTTCATGATTGGCTCACTGAACCCTCTCCAATGCTTTACTTTGCATTTAGGATAGCCCAACATTGATACTGGGAATGTATTTGCACTGGCTCCTCTCGATGTGGAGGATCAGCAGCTCCTCTTTGAGCCTCTCACCCTCTCTGTAAGGAGGTGCTTGGCCGCTTGAACCCAGGATGTTCATAGCTTTTATGGACAGGTTGGGGTCCTGTTTGGGGATAAGTGGCCAGAATACGGATCAGTTCCTCCAGATCCAAAGCCATGGTTCTGGTTCTGGTTCTGGACAGGAAGAAGGTGGCTTATTTTTTTCAGGTTGGAGGAGTTCAAGTATCTTTGGCTTCTGTTCATGAGTTAGAGGAGAATGGAGCAGGAGATCAATAGATGGATCAGTGCAGCTAATGCTTTGTCTGTTGTGGTGAAGAAAGCCAAGTTTACTGGTTGGTCCAAGTTACTACTGTCACCTATAGTCATTAAACCTCTGTAGCATAGCGTCACTGTGTAGTGGACAGCTAATAAAATGTAAATATCTCTTTAATTTTATGGTTTCTATGGTGAAACTGCATATTAGTGTCTAGAATGCTCTCTGCTGCCACACTCCATTGAGGTCAATTTAGTGGTCAGTCATTGTAACTGCAAGTAAATTTCTTCTGAATCCAAGATGGCCACCAATCATCAACCCCTGTCGACCACTGCTGGCATATTCTCTCAATCCTTCTATTGTAGAAGAGCCCAACAGAGAAAAAAATATGATGATTTACAGTAACATCTAAGGAAGGATATTATCAGTTTGAAATATAATTTTTTTTTATCCATTATGTAGAAAATTACCGTTAACCATGTGTCCAATGAAGTGGACGTCATGCATCAGCCATTACATTTTTCTCAACATAGGTCATATAATTGTTTATATTATAATTCAGTGTATTGACCTTGGACATATAAGCTATTCGTTTAAAATTTACATTTTAGTATACTTTGTGTATATTTTGTGCAGATAAGCTGTAGTATGTGACTATTTTAAATTGAAAAGCTTCCTGGATTGGAAGCGAAACATCCTCAAACTTGGAAAACTAACTCCAGTGCTTTGTTTTGAAAACTTTTTTTGCAAGGACTTTAGCATTTATTTATATTGTAGACTTCAAACACAGCGAAGAATAAGGCAGCCTAGAGGAAAGTGAGGGTGATGAGGGCCAGGATACAGAGGAAGGTCAGCAATGATCAGGAAGCTGTGGATGACGGGTACAGAGTACCCGACCATACTGATGCCCATAAATATATCTGGATAATCCAAGACAATGAATTTGGCGGAGACTTGACCAAGGCTTTCATAAATAATGCATCAGAGGGTTAAATCTGGATCATGACTGAAAGAACGACATCCTGGACCCAAACTGCTAAAATGAGCTTCCTCTAAAGGGTGGCTGGGCTCTTCCTTAGAGAGAGGGTGAGGAGGTTGGTCATCAGGGAGAGGCTCGGAGTAGTGCTGCTTCTCCTCCACATTCAGCTGAGGAGGACGAGACTTCTTTTCCTGATGCCCTCATGACGCCTCCCCCAGGAGGTGTTCCAGGCACGTCCCACCCAGGAGGAGGCCCAGGGGACGACCCAGGGACCATAGAGGGACTCTGTCTCTATGCTGGTGTGAAGTCAGGAAGCTGAGACAGAGGCATTCCTTGCAAGAAAAAACATTCAAATGTATTGAGCGTCCTCAGACGGAGAGATACAGCTCTGACTGAGGCAAAGCTCAGGTCTTACATTTATACCTTACAAAATCCCAACACAGACACTCCCCCCAGGGGAAACAACCCACCCTCTGCATAAAGAACTTTCTCACACTTGAACATTTGGAGGATCAGCAGGGCCATTCCCTGTTAGGTTAATATATCTTTCACTGGCCAGATGGATCTCCTCAAAACAGCCGTCCTCCCCTTCATGCCATGAAGGAGGCTGTGTAACTTATTCTGATCTCACATGTCCTTTCTTTGGAGCCTGTGAGGCTAAGAACAGACATACACCACCGTTCACAAGTTTGGGGTCACATTGAAATGTCCTTATTTTTTAAGGAAAAGCACTGTACTTTTCAATGAAGATAACTTTAAACTAGTCTTAACTTTAAAAAAATACACTCTATACATTGCTAATGTGGCAAATGACTATTCTAGCTGCTCAATGTTTTTGGTGCAATATCTACATAGGTGTATAGAGGCCCATTTCCAGCAACTATCACTCCAGTGTTCTAATGGTACAATATGTTTGCTCATTGG
>NW_015150920.1:386473-389594 GCF_000732505.1 Cyprinodon variegatus | reverse complement strand
ATTGAAATGTCGTTATATTTTAAGGAATAGCATTGTACTTTTCAATGCAAATAACTTTAAACTAGTCTTAACTTTAAACAGGCTCTAACCAGAGTAGAAAAACAAGTGGGAGGCCGCGTTGCACAACTGAGCAAGAAGATAAGTACATTAGAGTTTCTAGTTTGAGAAACAGGCGCCTCACAGGTCCCCAACTGGCATCTTCATTAAATAGTACCCGCAGTTGCCTGTTTGTGCTGTCCTCCTTTTGCTCATGACCAAGATTGTAAGACGTCAGGTTAGGGAAGGACCGCCATCCTATTGATCTTCCCTTCATCCGTTAGGGTTATTCTAATCCTTCCTAACCTTTTAGTTTCAGATTAAAAGAGCATCCCTTTTCTCACAACCACTACTGAGCTTTTCCTTTGAGAATTATTGTTGTCTGGAGTTATTATTTCCACTGTACCTCTCTGGTGGTATGTCAGAAAAAATGTGCTGCAGGCTGTTTGGAACGTGTCCAACTACTGAAGACATTCCACAGCAGTCAGGAGGAGATTTCTTTGTTTGAAAGATATTGTGAAGAGTAGTTCAGCAGGAAGTAAAACAAGTCTCTTATCTTTTCCCCTCAACGATGGACTGATGTCTCAGTTTCTGTTCAGGTTCATAGGAGCATGGGAGACGTTACCGATGGCGACTACACTAAAGACGGCAATGGAGACACTGTGGACGCCTTAAAATGGCGTGAAAAAAGGTAAACACTGCCTGATAAATCTAAAACAAAGATTGTTCTTGCCTAAGAAGAAATGGCAATGAGGAATTCAAGTGTAAGCGTTCACATGTGCCACCTACGCTTGTTCCTCTATTTTAGACTGTATTATCGTTCATTGGTTTGCTGCTGAGCAAGTACTTCAAGTTCACAGTGAAATGTCCTCATAAATTTGTGCACAGTTCTAAGCAAAACACTGCAGAAGATACGAAGGTGAAGAGAAGCTCGGGCAGTGATGCAAAGCCCTCAGACCCTTACCGCTACCGAATGGACTACCCATGCATGGGAACCTGCCTGGTCATCAACAACAAGAACTTCGACAGGAGCACAGGTAAAAAAAAGCCCATCTCCAAGATGCTTGATTGATGATAAGATTCAGTTTCATTGCTGAGCTGTTGCTCATCTAAGTACAGTAGTATCTCAGTAGGTTAAAGCTCATCTCTGACTTTGACGTCAAAATGGTTTAATACATAAGCATTTAGAACATTTAGAGTAGTGCAAAAGCAAGGGTTAGTTTTACTGAATCAGATGCAAATCAAAGAGTCAGTCATTCTTTTTTCCTAGGTTCATGGAGTCCGTTGCTCCAAATCATCTAAAACCCTCTCTTGTAACTCAAAGTTACACAAGCTCATCATGATTCAAATGGCTAAACACAAAACCAGAGAAAACCACTGACTCCATCAAAGCAAATGTAACCCGCAAGGGGGGGTACTTTTAATACAAGATACACCAGAACAAAGAATACTCAATATTTTATTGAATAATTTCATTAAAACATTTATTTTAAATACATGGCTTCAGGCCTAAATCTAGGTCCCTGGAAAGAAAAGGGATAATAGGAAATAAGGCCAATTAAAATAATTCCAAGAACAATAAATGAACAAACAGAACATGCAATGCAAAAGGAAACAAATTAGTACATCAAAAACACATTAGTAATTTCAATAATAAGCAAACAAACTGTAAAAGAAAATAAGCAAGCAACTTCAAGCAGTGGAACAAATTGTCATTGTCCAATTGGATCTGCCTTTAAATGGGGCCAGAGGAGTCATGCCTGCTCGCTCAGCCTGTCCAAGCAGCAACAGGTGTCATTGAGAGCAGCCCAAACAAACACCGTCAAAACAAGACAGCAGAGCGTCCAAAGCCCTGCGGCTCCAAGACAACCCCAGGAGTGGAAACACAGCCTAACTGAGGAGAAAGCAGACCAGCAGGCGAGGACTAGATGGAAGCAGCACGCAGCAATACCCCCAGATGCAAACTTCCTGATATACTGTTGGTGTTCTGTCAGATGAGCATACCCGGTCAGACCAGCACACCCATAGTCAATGTCTGTTTATCCCTTTAGTTTACTGCTTTAGTTTATCGCCTTAGTTTTGTACGGAAAATAGATTTTAAACTACCTCAACGGGTTTGTATACCTTTAGTCATGAACAAAACAACTATTTGATGACCTCATTTTTGGTGTTTTTTGAAGCGTACACCGATCTGACCTTAACTTGTTTTTTTTCTTTCGTACATGCATATAAACTATGGGTATGCTGGTCTGATGGGCGATGCTCATCTGATATAACACCTGTTTAGGAATACTTGGATTATTTTGTTTTTCTTTATGAACAAAGACAGAACCAGTCTAGTAGAAATACGACCAAAAAAGACAAAGCAATTCAAGAATATTTGAACCAACTACGTCTTTTTTGTTGTATTTTCAATAGGTATTTATTCTGGGTAGGCTTTATTTGATTGCTCTTCATTTATTTTCTTCTATCATCTGCTGAAATAAAAGAAGCACCTTAAAGCAGCGAGCTTGATAAAGTTCATCCAACCGATGGTGTAGAGAAACCAGCCCAGTTCTGCTGCTACTGAAAGTTATCTCCATATCCAGTCTTAGTGTTTCCTCCTGACCAAATGTCTGAATTTAAATTAGTAATTAGTATTAACAAGTACTAATACAAATACATTTTTAACTATAGGTAACTATTGCACCAAAAAATAAATAGAGATTTAGGTTTGTAGCAAATATGCATCAACAGGCAAAAACAGTCAAAATTAGCAAAACACAAAGTAATAAAACTGTAAAAAAAACAAAAAAAAAAAACAGATTTAATCAGTAAAAATGACACATTACATTTGTTAAACTGCAACAACTTTCTTCATCCTTCCTGTTTACTGCTTTTGATTACCAAACAGGGGTTGATGTTAAGGATTTTTACCACTTGCCCTTTGGGCAAGTGACTTTCAGATTTCATTTGCCCAGAAACAATTTTTACTTGCCCAGTATAATGTTTGATAAATATAGTTCCTAATATTCATTGTTGTATATATATCAATGAAACATGTTTGTTTTTAAATGTTTTTTGTAATTCATTATTTTTTAAGTTT
>NW_015150920.1:384415-386399 GCF_000732505.1 Cyprinodon variegatus | reverse complement strand
CAGTCAAAATTAGCAAAACACAAAGTAATAAAACTGTAAAAAAAAAAAACAAATAAACAGATTTAATCAGTAAAAATGACACATTACATTTGTTAAACTGCAACAACTTCCTTCATCCTTCCTGTTTACTGCTTCTGATTACCAAACAGGGGTTGACGTTAAGGATTTTTACCCAAAGGGCAAGTGACTTTCACATTACCCAGAAACAATTTTTACTTGCCCAGTATAATGTTGGATAAATATAGTTCCTAATATTCATTTTTGTATATATATCAATGAAACATGTTTGTTTTTTAAATGTTTTTTGTAATTCAGTATTTTTTAAGTTTCCAGGTTCCTGGTGTGTATATGCATGCGTCAGATAATGAACTGAAGCCTACATTACCGTGTTAACATGCTTTTCAATCCTTCCTGCACATTCTTTTCAAAATAAACTTTGCTTTAAACTGTTGTGTGCTTGAAAAAATATAAATTGTAATGTTAAAAATCTAAAAAAAAACTTGACAGGTTAAAAACTTACAATACTACTACTCACCAATTTAACATGTTTAGCTCTATAACATTTAATGCACCACTCCAATGTCTAAGAGAAAAAATTTAATGAAAATTTTTTAATGTATGACGTGCATCACTGTACAGAAGACTGCCATATGATAGAAATATTTACACTATTCACATACAATTATTATTATTTTCCTAATCCTGGACTGATCATTTTTAATCTAGCGTGTATTATAGTATCGATTAAATTCATCATCCAGCTGCTGCTCTGCAGAATTCTCTCCCCAAGAGCTGAATCACCCCATCTAGTGGAAAATCATGCAGCTTTTTCAAATCACGCGAGAATGTGTACCGGTACAAAACAACAAAAATTGCGCCTGCAAAGCTTCTGGGTTGTTTTCAGTGAATGTCGGTGATTTTAAAGCAATTTTGAGTGATGAATATTTAGTTTTTTTTGATCATTGCACTTGCCCGGCGAGCAAATGCAATGAAATATGTACTCTCCCGACAATAAAAACTACTTGCCCCGGGAGATCGGGCGATGGTTAACATCGAGCCCTGCCAAATAATTAACATTTAATTTAGTAGATAACAGTCTTTACGATCCATAATGACATACAAATAACTCAGTGATACAAACATTTATATCCCAATTTTTTCTTTTATAAAGATTATAAAAATATAACTGAGGGTCCCTGAAGCAAACCAGTTCTGGAAGGTATTTCTATACAGCACTGTTTAGGATGTAGCATTAGCTGGTTGGCATAGGCTGTGCTGTGCTTTTATCGTTGTTATTAGTCGCCGCTGTCAGGGAGTGACAGCCTATGGGGACAGCGGGCCGCTGTTCCAGCAAATCCCATAATGCTTTGCGAGAAGAGCTCTCTGCGCAAAGCATTCTGGGATATATCTGCTCGTCCAGTGACCATGGATGATCACTACTTTTCAAGATGCATTGTGGAAAATAGTCCACTAGATGATCGCGCACTCGTTTAAAATGGCGCAATCACTATATAGTGCCCTATATAGGGATTAGGGCATACCTTTGGGCACTAATGTAGCAAATATGCTGCAGAATGAAATGTGGTAATAACAATCTACAATATTTTCATACAGTGTTAATCTCAAAACGTAGGTTATATAAGCTCTCAATAAGCAGATGAGTAGTTATATCTTCTTCACAAACAGAGCTCCTTGGTTCCTGACTGGATTCAGCTCTGCAGTCAGCAGAAAATATGTCCGTGTTCCAGTCCTACTGGAAACAAGTGTTTGCCAAAGGTTCCTATGTTCGCACTGGACATTTAAAACCTGGCATTAAAAACACTATCTTGGCTGTTTGTGTCATACTAAGGGTTTGTGGTATATTAGCTACAACAGGCAGTTTAACCGCCTGATTACAGAGCAGCTCAGAGACTTAAAGGAATAGTACACCCAAAACATGATTAGCCTTCATTTTCTACTCACCCCCATGCTGAACAACACTCTG
>NW_015150920.1:378186-383157 GCF_000732505.1 Cyprinodon variegatus | reverse complement strand
ATAACTGAAAACTAAAACTTCAGACTCCTAAATGGGGAGAACCATAACATTCTCAGTCTGGGGTAGAACCAGACCTCTCAGAGACATTGGACATACTATAATGCTGCCACTACCATGCTTCACACTGAGGCCTGTGTTCATCAGTGAACTCAGTAAAATAGGATTTTGAAATTCAACTTTGTTCTTTGGAAAAGTGAATGCCTAAAAAAAAAAGGAAAAAATATTAGAAAATTTGATTTTTAGAAAAGATATTTGAGAAAAATAATAATAATAAAAAAAAGTGCAAAAAACAAAAAGCAATTAAAGGAAACAGTAAAATGTTCTTTAATTTAGCTTTCTTCCATCTATCCATCCATTTTCTCCCGCCAATTCTGTCAGGGTGGGGGTGGGGCAGGTGCCTATCTCTGGCAGTTAATGGGTCAGAGGCGGGGTCCTTCCTGGAAAGTTTGCCAGTCTGTTTCAGGGCAACACAGAGACACACAACCAGGCTTCTCTACTTAGCCAAATTAACAGTCATTTTTTTTGGACTGTGGGAGGAAGTCAGAGTACCCAAAGAGAACCCCTGCATCACAGGGAGAACATACAAATTCCACTCAGAAAAGGCCATCAGGACCCAGGGCTTGGAATTGAACCCAGAACCTTCTTGATGCGGGGCAGCAGTTCTACAAACTGCTCCACCTTGCAGCATTTTTACTTCCCTGTTTTTCCTGTGCTTATACCGCTAATGCCATAACAATGACAGTATAGTTGTGATGCTTTAGAGTAAATGCGGTTGTGTGTCTGCAGTGGCTGCAGACGACCACAGTCAGAACGCGTCGTTCGTCTGCGTGCTTCTGAGTCACGGCGATGAGGGCGTGGTTTACGGCACCGATGGATTCGAAAAGTTCGAGGATCTGATCAGATGCCTTAAAGGAGACAATTGTAAAAGCCTGGTGGGGAAACCAAAGCTGTTCTTCATACAGGTCAGTTACCCTTTAGGTTTCATTCAAATATCTCCAGCTTTGATGGGGGGTTGAACTTTGTATTTAATCTGCTTCCCTTCTCCTTCTTTGCGTTTTCAGGCGTGCCGAGGTTCAGCCCTGGATGACGGCTGTTCGATAGAGACGGATTCTGTGGTAGATCAGACATCTGAGCGGATTCCTGTAGAGGCAGACTTCTTGTACGCGTACTCCACAGCTCCAGGTAACCGTCCAGACTGTCTTCCTGCTGGTTGGTTGGTTAAACCCGCTCTCTAACCTGTCCCTCCGCCTGCAGGCTACTACTCCTGGAGGAACACGAGCAACGGCTCCTGGTTCATCCAGTCTCTGTGTAAAAACCTGGATAAGTTCAGCGGACAGCTGGAGCTGATGCAGATCATGACCCGTGTCAACCACCATGTGGCGTTGGACTTTGAGTCTGCGTCCACCCTGCCCGGGTTTGACTACAAGAAGCAAATCCCCTGTATTGTGTCGTTGTTGACCAAAGATTTCTACTTCCATAATAAACAATAAACGATCTGAATCCCTAATCTGATTCATTACTCCTCGGCTCTGGGAGAGAGAAGCACTAAAAGAGCGGCCTTGATTTCACTCAGTGTATACAGACAACTGACTTTGGTTTAATAAGGAGTTGTTTTTCATTTGGGGTCTTTTATATGTCATATAACTTTTTTTTTAAGAAGCAGGACAGCCAACTCACAGATTTCTGGTTTTCAACCAACACAAAGTTCATGTAACAATTTAGCTGCTTTCATCCAGCTGGTTGCTGCTAATAACCAACTGCAGGATTCAAAACGGGTCTTTAAACGGTTTAAAGGTCCATCAGATTCTCAGACAAGCTTCTAAATGTTCCTTTAAAATAAAAGGAGTAGTTTGGCTGATTGGAAATACAGACATCCCAAGTTCCAAAAACTCATTTCAGGGAGATGCTTCTCCCCCAACCCCCTGCCCCCCAGGGACAACGGACCCACACCGTGCCCCATACACACACACACTTAAGGCCTAACTAAACAGAACAGTATTGGTTATTTTCAATACTTTCAATCTTGTAGCCTTGAACATCGGTTGTGCTTTCTGTTTGTCATAGGACTTCAGCATACAGTGCACCTCGCCACGGTGTCATCATTCCTCACCATGGCCGGTTCTAGACAAGGGCCAATGGGTGCCAGTGCCCCTGTAGATCATGTCCTGGCCCCTGTTATGGCCCCTGTACTGAAGACATAATACTTAAAAGAAATTGTAATGATGATATGAAATGAAACAGACATTGTGATCATTATTATCATGATTACTGATAGGTCATTTGGATCTATTTCATTCTTTTTCTTTACAAATTCTGTATTACTAATTAATCAAAAACAATAAGGTGATAGCTTCAGAGGGATTGACATAGGATCCCAGTTTTCATCTGCTAAATGTTTTTTTTTCATAACAAGTAAAAAAAAATCCTCTAATTTTTACAGATGAATTTAACAGTTTTTCTTGAGTTCTAATTCAAATTTTATAGAAAACAATAGTTTTAACTTAAATCAAGTCAAAAAATATGTAAATTCCTAAATTATAAAGGTATATTGACCTCATAAGAAATAGAATTTTTATTGAACCTAATTAAAAAGAAATTTGAATTTCAATCCCTTGCCCTGATTATTTATTTCATGCTTTTCTTTTTCCCTATGAAAACAGGCTGGCCCCTCTTGGCTCCCTGGTAAATTTGGTCTAGATCCGCCACTGTTCCTCCCCTTCACTAGACGTGGATATACTTTAGTATATTCTGTTGTAAAATTAGTCCTATATTTTCGTTTTTTACTCGAGGATTCAACCTCTGTCGTTTCCCAGGATGCACAGCTTTGAGTGGTAACTAGGTGACTGCCAGAGAGTAACCCAGAGAAACTTATCTGGCTGATCCATCAGTGCTCTGATCAACCAGTCACCTGGATCGGTGGTTGAACAGAGCATCGCAACCTACACATCAAACAGCAAATGCTAAATATAAGACATAGTTAAATAGACATAGCCACATTGAAACATAGCATGTTAATCATGCTCAGCGTGTCCCCCTTAAGCATTGGGGTCAGGAATAAATGAGTTATCAGACTTAACATATTCAAGGAATGGTCTCCAAAGACTAATAAACATTACACTTCTACCTATCATAGACAGTCTGATTTTTTATAGTTTGATAAAATAGTAATAATAATAAAATCAGGAACCAATAACCTTTAGTCAAATGATTCTTTACCCTCCTTGAAATAGCTAGCAGTGAATAGACATCAGGATTCCACTAAATGACTCTTGGTCATACTTGCTAATGGAAATGTAATGAGCATCTGAGGAACACATGAATATTAATGTTATATCAGTGTTTAAATCCTTAGTGAATAAAGCTTGTCTAAGCTTCAACAACAGCTCAACACATGTTAATATAGCATAGCATACAGTCCATCGTGTTAGCTTTGTTTTTACTCATCACCAGTGGTGTCAAAAGTACACACATTTGTTACTTAAGTAGAAGTATAGATACTGCAGCTTAAAAACACTCTGGTAAAAGTTGAAGCATCAACTTGACCTCTTTACTCAAGTAAAAGTGAAAAAGTATGTGCACCAAAAACTACTTAAAGTATAAAAGTATAAAGTGACCTTTAAAAAAAACAGCCAGATGCAACGATATGAATTGAAAGGTAAATATTTTGACTATTTGGAAAATTTCTTTGAGATAGGGCCAAGGATGAGGGAGGTCTTGTTGGTCTCCGTCTCCCGATACGCTCTTGTCTGTGTCCGACCTTTCAGACATTTCATCATCTTTTTGTGAATCCTACATTGTAGCATGGCATAGACAATTCACGTTTGCAGTTTGAAGAACACCTGCTTGCTTCTGATGATTTCCTTTAGCTAACCAATGAGTGTTTGCGTTATATGACTCATCCAATTACACTAGTTTTCACTAGATGTGGATGGAGCCAATGATCTGCATTAGATGGAGCACATGACGTGAAATAAATATTTATAAACATCAATATAGTATAGATACCTAAAAAGTGTACTTAAGAATAGTAACAAAGTATTTGTACTTCATTACTTGACACCTCTGCTCATCAGTAAACACATGAAATGATCAAAATCATCAAGACATATTGTTTGTTCTGCAAACCTCTATGTTCGTTTGGAGGGCTGGAGGCAGCAGCAGCCACACCTATTTAGGAGGAGTCCTGCGGAGCCAGTTGGCTGAGAGGGGGGTGCAGAGCAGAGAAGAGAGGTATCACAGCTGTTTTATGGGTGAAGCATCCTCTTCCCCAGTTATCATGTTTAAGATGAAACCTGAACATTGGTTCTAAATGTCCAAAATTATGATCATGGTTTACGGCACAACACATGGGATAACTGCATAAAGAGGGATGATATTTAATGGGATGGAATCAAGAAGTAAAAACATGGCTGTTTGTTGGTTATTTTAGATGGATTTTAGAAATAAAATTAGTTATTAAAACCAGTATTGTTACTTCAAAGGAGCCATAACCTGCTATTTTACCAATAACATGCTTTTGAAATTCTTTTGAAATTCATGTTTAGTCACTTTTAGGAGTAAAGATAATAGAAAAGAGCAAATTTAGACCTCTTTTCTCTCCCTTCTTTTTGTGTGGATAAATCTGAGAATCTGGATAATGTGTATCAGTGGCGACTGGTGGAGTTTTCTCCACAAAATAAATAAATTCAAAATAGACGTATATAAACAACCAGTCAAATGTATACTAAGTTATTGCACCAGTATATTTATATGAATGCCAACAACAAAAACATTATGAAAACACTTTATAAAAACAAAACCTGTTTTCATAAACAGGTTTAGTTTTTGTACATAAATCTTGCCCTTATGAGCTTTGTGAAGATAAATCTGTGTTTTAAATGCTCCAATATTGTGTCACAAACCTAATAAATGTATGTACCAGTTTAATAATGGAGAAGCTATTAGTCAGCTTCATATTTTTTTGATGTATAA
>NW_015150920.1:374760-377831 GCF_000732505.1 Cyprinodon variegatus | reverse complement strand
TACCAACTTTAAATGGTTTTTGTTCCTGCTAGAACAGAACAGTGGCTTTTATTTTAATCAGAAGGAGTTCCCTGAATGATCTCCGTTTTAAATAACTGCAATTATAGAGAGAAACTCTGTTCTTTGAGAGGAAGCTTTTATATCCATGGAGTGATCTGAAAACCTTTAGGTAAAAAGTAATCCAAGAATGACAAAAATAACAGTGAAAAACATCGGTAAGAAGATCTGCTACTGATCTCAACCTGATTGACTTTATAAAACGGCATTATCAGACAGACCAAAATATAATGTTTTTTTTTTACACAAAGATTTATCTTTTCAAAGATAAAAGTCCCAACATTAATACAAGTGTAAAATTAATTGGAAAACAACAAACTAAAGCAGAAGAAACACTTATTTGTGTTTTCCAACAAAAAACCAATGAAACCAAAAATGTGCTTACAACATGGGATGTAGTTATTATTTCCACATATCGCCTTGACCTCCATTAAACAACAAAATTTAATCATAAAAAAAACAAATATTTCTAAAAATAAGAGCCTTTGTTCTTAATGAAAGCAGTAAAATAAGCTGATGTTTGTGCCTTAAAATGAGATCATTTGATTTTATGCATGATCTCTGATTCCAGTTGTCGCACTGTGTCTCTCTCTACATATGAATATACAAACTGAGGGATATGTTTATATATACATATCTGTAAACCTGTGAAAATGTGTTTGTGTATATAGAAATAAAGAAATATAAATATTTATGAGTGGCTGTGCTTTGCAACATACATATATCCTATCCCAATATTCTACTATTCTTAACCACACGAAAGGATATTCAAACGCACTGAATCATTTGTTTGTTTTAACAAATCAACAACCATGAAAATGAGTTCAAAGTTCAGTGAGTGAAAGTTGATTAAAATGTTCAACACATTACAGAGCGGAACTGTCAACCGCCCAAGATGGCGCCACCAGATCCCGTCAGTAGCCATAGGCGAAAGCAATCGATGCAGGGTCTAGTCTTATATTATGTATATGGGCTATTCTCCTGGTGGGCGGAGCTCCCTATGCTACATGAACTATTGATAGGAAGCTTCCTGCTTCCTTACTGCCACCACTATTTGGACAGAACCTATCATGGTGACCGCGCACACTTCCACTGATTCTAACTGAGCCTAACTGAGCATCCATTCCTGTTTGTATCAGTTCAGTGTAATGTCTCTGTTCTGGTCCCATGGCTTGATGACAGTCTAGACTGAAGACTACTAGGAGGAGATCTCCTCCTAGTAGTCTGCAGCAAATCTGGTGTGAGGAGCTAGTGTACAGCTTTACTTAAAGGTATAACGGAGGATTTTTGCTAATTTTTGAAAAAACCCGCCCTCTACATAAAAAAAAAAAAAAAAGCACATGCACAACCCTGTACCCGCTCCGGAAAGGGAACGCTTAATAAACATGTGCGAGAGCCTGCACAAGCCAAATTCTCCTCCTGCACGCTCTGTTTAAAAGTTGCTGTCAGACTCACCACCGGTAAGTGAAAATGGGAACAAGCAGGTAGGACGACCTTATGTACACATATCACCAGAATGACTGACAATTAGGAGGACCACTTATTTGGATGATCCACCCGGAAATCCACTACACCTTTAACAGTGTTGCATGTTTTATGTGTGTTAAGTTTGTTTTGAAAACATGTATTTATTCAATTAAATTCAGTTTATTTCTGTAGCGCCAATTCACAACACATGTCATCTCAAGGTACTTTATAGTTCACTTGATCATCCAGTCTAATTGATTCAAAGTTTTCTATCTAAGGAAAAACATTTTTTTGCATCAACTGATTGACTGGAAGGCAATCCCTCACACTAAGCATGCTTGTAGTGACAGTGGAGAGGAAAAACTCCCTTTGAACAGTAGGAAACCTCCAACAGAACCAGGCTCAGTGTGAGCAGCCATCATTTATGGTTTTTGCATTTTCACCCCTCAGCTATCGTACTATTAAAATCCTACTCTTCTGTTATGTTTGCTGAATTATTCTCAGTTTAACTAAAGAACACCAGAGGGAGACAAAGATCCTCGTACATATCAGAAAATCTGCCTGCATTTCTAGATTAAACTGTCTGCAGTTTCCAATGTGTAATTTGTTTATTACTGGAACTACTGGAAGTCATTCAAAAAACAAAGATCTAATCTGCCACCCGATAATACTATAACTCAGGTTCTGACTGACACTGGAACAATAAGCAGGAGTCTGTGTTTAGATGACTCTCATATGGAGTCACAGTGCAGACCCATCCTCACAGCTCTACTATAGATCATACATCCCAAACACGCTCAAACCTTCCAGCTCTCCGTTTCACAAACATAACTCGTCATGATGAACTTCAGAAGCCTCTCCTCTCAACAACCTGTCGGGACGTGCTGCATCCAGGAAATCAGCTTCTGAGAACTCCAGCTGTTCCTGGCCATCTTCCTGGAATAGACTTGTTCTGATAACACATATTTTAGCTGTGAGGTGTTCCAGAGAAACAGAAAAGGCTCCACAAGCATTTAATCAGCCTTTCATTTTAATCAGATAAATGTTTTCCATTGCTGCAGAGCTTTGATTTTTGCTGTAAAACAGGCAGTGAGCTAATGAGGGGAGTCGGTAACACTGCTGTACATGTTGATTCTGGACTAATGACTGTTCTAGACCTGCCCTGACTGCTGTCTGTCCTGAGATCTGTGGTCTTGAACAGGGGTTCCCAAAGTGAGGGTCGGGACCCCTCAGGGGGGCATGACTCACCAACTCTGAGTCACAATGATGGTTCTACAATCATCATGATGTGATGCCTGAGGTATGTGGAGGCGGAAAGCATGAAATTGTAAAATGCACAATTAAATGATTAGATGTTTTATTAAAATAAAAATAATAAATTTAAAATGGGTAATCAAATAGTTAAATGCTGTAAAAAAATATTATAATTACTTAATATTTATAATTAAAAAGTATATTATATTATCCATCCATCCATCCATCCATCCATCCATCCATCCATCCATCCATCCATCCATCCATCCATCCATCATCCATCATCCATCCAT
>NW_015150920.1:369092-371480 GCF_000732505.1 Cyprinodon variegatus | reverse complement strand
CATCCATCCATCCATCCATCCATCCATCCATCCATCCATCCATCCATCCATCCATCCATCCATCCATCCATCCATTACATTACATTACATTACATTACATTACATTACATTACATGATATGATATGATATGATATGATATGATATGATATGATATTATATTATATTATATTATATTATATAACATTACATTATACTATATAATATTTTTTGATTTTTGGAGGGTTACCAGTCTGCAGTCAGTCAGGGATCCCTGGTCCCCTGGCTAGAACAGGGCAATCCCAAAAAATACATAATGTTATTTGAGTAATTATATCACTTAAAAAGCCTTCCTCTTCGGCTTATACTGTTTTTCTTTTTAACCCTTAGTCATTTCCACTGTACACGGTGGGAGCAGTGGAGCTGAGTGGATACATAAACGCCAGATGTTCCTGCACAGCCAGAGCAACACAATGGTGTTAGGTGGCGTTGCCACAAAGTTTAAAACGTTTAATTTCATTAAGGCTGCATGGATGTGTAAATATGTTCATATATTTATTAGCAGGTGGTTTGGCAGAATCTAGTCCGACTTCAGTTTTCCATCCATTTTCATTCACCGAACGGGATTTGGAGGAGTGCCTATCTCCAGCCGTCTACAGGCAAGAGGCGGGGTCCACCCTGGACAGGTCGCCAGTCCAACACAGGGTAACACAGAGACAAACAGGACAAACAACCATTCATGCACACACTCACACCTAAGGGGAATTTAGAGAAGCCAATGAACCTAACAGTCATGTTTTTGGACTGTGGGAGGAAGCCGGAGTACCTGGAGAGAAGAATCCATGCATGCTCTGTGCAGAAAGACCCTGGGCCTGGAATCGAACCCTGCTGCAGTGCTACCCACTGCTCCACTGAGCAGCCCGTCTTCAGTGAATTATTTGGAAAATGTTCTACTTCAATCATTTTCCTGTTGGTACAGCTGGATCAGTGCAAACTGACCCTGTTAGACCCCAAACTGAGTGCTTGTGATAGCTGAGAATATGCGTCCTTCAGTGTGAACTGAAACTGTCCCCCTCTTCTCTTCAGCCTCAGTGGAGGACTTTCAGACATGAACATCCTGTTTCAGTTTACGCCACCGGAGCTCAGTGAGACTAAAGTCCTCACTTTGACTAAAATGCTCTGGAACCTTCTTTAGTTTTCAGCCAAATGTTCCCCTTCAGGAGCCCCCTTTTTGGTTCCTTATTATACAAACTGAACTGATGTTATTATTTGATGACAGAAAACAGAAGAAAAACTTTATTAATTAAATCAAAGATTGTCTGACATATAGCCTATATGATATAGGCTAGTTTAATTCCCAACCACACAGAGAATTATCAATAGAATTAGCATCTGCCTTGTTTCTCAGCGTGTGATAAAAACACAGGGTGTCATTTCCACTTTGATGATAAATGGTGAATGAATGAAACCGTGTAGTAATGCTGTGAACATGCAGCCACTAGAGGAAACCACTGGAAGTTTCCGAGCAGTTTGCAGTCAGAAGCTCTTTGCTGTTCCAGGAACTCCACCTGTGGTTCAATTTAACTCTTAAAACAACTTTTCTATTTACCTTTCCTACTTTTAGACTCCAGTTCACACTTCTACAAGCTCTACCATGCAAATACTAAAATGGACTCTGCACCCCCTAAAAGAAAATCAGCCATGGATTGTTTTGCTTCATATGCAAAGTTTCTCTGTTGATGTTTAAACGCTGTGCCGCACCCTGAGTATCGCCCTGCAGAGCATGTGTCTCTGACAGATAATCCCTGGCAGGGCAGGAGCTACATTACTGCTACCAGACATACCCTGATACAGACTTTGTCTGCAAGGAGTTGGTGATTTAAATAATAAAAATATAATGCTTTCTGTTCCTCAGTGAAAACAGGCAGTGCTCTCTATGATATAAACAGAAAGTGTAGTAGATCCTCAGGGCCAGAAAAGAGCAACTGGAAAATGAAACCCCTGTTTATCAGATTCTAAACATGATAGCTAAAAGTTTTGTATGTTTGTTTTTTAGGGAACCATATCTGTAATGTTCAGGCCTTCTATCAGAGGCTCTAATAGGTGGAGTTTGCTAAACTCAGCTGGTACTTTAACTGGAAACGCCAGAAAAGACTGAAAATGCAAAAAAATAAACAATACTATTAGCACAATGCTGGTGATGATTCTCAGTCATCCAGGTCAGAGTCATTCCAAAAAAAGTTAAAAACAATCAACTGGACTTTGGTTCCAAGATTGTAGACGTTTTGCTTCCCATCCAGGAAGCTTTTTCAATTCAAAATGTCGGAATTAGCGTTAAAGTTGTAAGTCATATTTAAATGTCAATCATTCTGGGTTAAATATGTAATAAAATGTACTTTTTATCAGTGCCA
>NW_015150920.1:348991-368627 GCF_000732505.1 Cyprinodon variegatus | reverse complement strand
GACACTAAACTCTCCTCCTCTTGCATGTTTCCTCTGTCCATAGCGTTCCTTGACAGTGTCGTTTCTAAGTCACCAATTTAGTGCTACTTGGTCCCAATCGAAGTTTCCCATTGGGAACCTACTAGCACTAAGTTGCTAACTGGTTAGCAACATCCGAAACGTCTTCAAGTCCAGTGGATTTTATTTTATTTTTTTTTAACTTTTTTGGAACTATTATTAGCACAGCAGAGGATCTGTGATGCTCAGGGCCTTTTCCTCTGTTGGAAAATGTCTTTGGGTGTTTCAGGAGCTTAACGATCCAAAACGTTTGCTCAGATCAACATGAAATTGATTAACAAAGACAAAATCAAGCTTCTTCAATTACTTAATTTGCATTCTTCTGAGGAGAGCATAAGAGAGAAACCAGGATCTGAATATGTGTTTGTTTATAGAACGAGTTCTTGGACAAACAGCGGATCAAATCAACATCTTATTTTTTTTAGAATTGGCTGCAGGAGCCCAATATTTGGACAAACATGTAACTGAAATAAAAGAATAAACATGTTTTATTAATTCTAATGGTTGTGAAAATATTTTTTTTTAGCAAATCCATGTATTTAAGATTATGTATAAGTGTTTTTGCAACTCTAACTTGGCTTTTGTTTCTTTTTATTTCAATTTCAACAGTTTAATCCAGATTTTAGAGCAAAAATAAAAAATAGTTTTTATTTTGTTGTTGATGGTGCATTCCTGTTGTTATGGTTCATGATTCATTGTCATATAGCTGCTTATTGTTTTGATAGCTGATTTTAAGATCCAGCAGTGCACTTTTACATTCTGTTTGGAAAAATATTTATTTAGCAACCACAGCATTTTACCAGTAGCAAACTCTGGAAAATAAAACGAAGATTCGGTTTCTCAATAACTGCTGCAGCTGCTGGGCTTTGCACTAACGTGTGCACCGCTGTGAGAAGTTTCTGGTTTCGTTTCTGGCACCGAGCGTGTACAAAAAAACAAGCTGCGGTGGGTGAGTCCGCGAGGGAGGGGGGATTGAGGAAGCGAAAATGAAATCCAGTTCAAAGTTCGTCTATGTTGAGATGATGGCGAGGCCGGTTTCAATAAATACGCGTATTGTTTTATATTAAATGCATGGGTACATATTATCAGTATTTTTTTATACTTTAGGCTTAAATATTTTAATAAAGGTGTTAGACGCATTTAAAAGGATTGCTACTAGTGGTGTATTAGAATTCTCCTCTTTCGCAACAAGAAGAGGAACAAGTCTAAATACAAATCAGAGTGAGCGCTCTTCGCATTTTGCATGGGAACGCGCATAGGATCTTCGGCAGCTGGGCTCAGAGCGAAGCGAAGCTCGCGAGTTCGTAGGGGGATTTCCAGCACGCGCCCCGACTTCCAGAAGCAGCGCTTGTTTTGCTTTCGGTCTGAATGCAGAAACAGAAATAAACCACCGACACCATCTCTGTTTTTTTTTTTTTTTTGCATTTTTAAGCCCTCCGGCTGCCCGACTCCCGCGGACAGAGCGACTTCCACCCGACAGCGGCGCTGAGGAGCCCCAGGCCAGCCGAGCTGACCAGGTAACCGCTTTTATTTCCGCATATTAAGCTGCTGGCTGCGCAGGCAGGGCGGTCAGTGTCACAGCGGCTTCCTACGGGACGACATGACAGCTCCTCGCTCCGCTCTGTAAGTGAAAGTACCCCCTGCTAGAGTGTGTTTCTTTTAGTTTTCGTTCGTTGGCGGGGTGTTGGATTTATTTTCACTTTTGTCTCGGTAGTTTGTGGCTCAGCTCGCTGGCAGCCTGCAGGCAAACACTCCGCTAAACTTTTGACCTCCGAGGCGAAATTCAACTTTGCTCAGACCAAACGGCTCCAGATGCGCAGAGTTAGCACTCAAATGGCATATTTAATTTTCAAACGCTTAACTTAAAATATAAAATTAATATTTTTTCCTTAAATGCTAGAGATTTAAAAAGCATTAGAATTTCATATGGAATTACCGTTCTGTATTTGCTACTTTTCTGATAACTGGCTTTATTTTCACATAATTACCGTATTTCATAGATTAAAGTAGATCAAAATATTTAGAGAATAAGATCTTATGTATCGGCGTGGTTATTTTTACAAGCCAGTAGAACAAAGGTCATTTCAGTGCAGTAAAAATGTTTTTAAGTGAACTTTTTTTTTAATTTCCGGCTAGATCTGCTCAGAAATGAAGTTGAGTAATAAATAGTAGGTATGATGGGGGTAGGTGTTAGATAAAGGCTGGAGCTTTGCCACATTACCCGGTCTGACCTGTCAGGGAGCTGCTGTCTGTCACCACAGGACCAGGAACCATCAGGCCTGCTGGACTTTGATCAGGAACCAGCAGCTTTTTTCCCTCTGTGGTCTTAAGGAAGCATGCAGCCATTGCTATCTTTGTTTTCAATTTGTTTTTGCATTACTTCCTGCTGTTATTTATTTAGTTAACAATATTCTCTTGGAATAAACTGTGTAACGTTTGGCCACTAGGGGCGCTCGACCTGTAGCTGTCAGGTGAAGATCCGTGACAGGAGCTGCAAACTGGACTGTAGATCCTGCAGGTTTTAGAGGTTTCCCTGCTTTAGCACAGCTGATTATGATGATTGCAGTTCAGCAAAAGCCTGTTAATCAGCTTTCATTTAAAATTGTAGGGAAGTCATATTTAAATGTCAAATCATTCTGGCTTAAACGTGTATATAAATGAACTCTTTCTCCTACTATATTGTCTCACAATTTAGAAAATTTCTATATAAAATAATCCTGTCTTAATTTCTGTGGGGTTTTCTAGTTATCTTATGCAGGTCAGTTAGTTATACATCAGCCTGAACGCCTAAATTCAGCCAATTATATATCAACGGTCATCTATCAATCAGATTTTTTCAGTCATAGCATCTTGATTCATATGTTGCAGCTAATATACGCAACGGTTGAAATCAGAATAATTTCCTTTCCCATTGAGTTCCGTCCCAGTGTTCACGGCCCTCCAGGATGCTGGATGTAGATGGATGAAGCTGTGTTCCGGTTCTGGTATCAGATCAGTTTGGACCAGTAGATTAAAAATAATGCAGTTCCTGGTAAATTCAAGGCCACATTCACCCTCTGGATGAAATCCTCCATCAGAGAACCTGAAACATGTCTGATCAGCTGAGGGTCAGAGCTAACAGCTGTTAGCCTAGTTAGCTCTGATGTTTAAGACATACCCTCAACTTTATGTATCCCTTGGGATTAGTCCTTCATGGAAATTCTGGTTCCAGCAGCTTATATATAGTATAAAGATGCCAGTAAAGATAAAAATACAGCAGACAATATAAAAAAAGAGTATATATAGTCCAAAAAGCCGAAATAAATAAGTTGTAATATCCTGGAATATGTTTCCCTTAGGTATGAGGATATGTGCACAGTAGAGAGCTAAGGGAAGACGCACAGTAGCTGACTTGGATTATTGCACTTGAACTGCACAAATGTACTGACCTTATAAATGGGTAAAAACTATACAGAGTTCAGAATGACGGGACCCGGCGCTCTGGGTCACATGACTCAATCAGAGATGGATCCCATCCTCTGAGGTGACAGAGGAGAGTTTAGAGAGAAAGCATCAATAGCTGAATATTAATGAATCTTTTAATGCATCAAATTAAACTGCTGCACTGCAAAAAATGTAAATCTTAAGTCGTTTTTTTAAAATAAGTGCATTTTTCTCTTGGATTGAGGAAGTAAATGCAACATTTTTCCAATGGAAGAACACAATTTACATTTAAAATAAGATTAAAACAATTGCATCATCTTATTTCAGGTGCGTTTTCTCTTAATTTGAATTAAATATGCATTAATTATCTTAAGAGTAAATTAACGCATTCCATTGGCTAATCCTCTTATTTACCTACTCAAATTAAGGTTAAATACACTTCATTTAACACATTTTTACTTATTTTTTTCTAGATTGTTTATGCAGTGTTGCTCAGAAGATGCACACGCTGCAGAAAATGTAAATCTAAGTCTTTTTATTTTTAGTTGAGCAGGTAAGTGAGACACTTTTCCAACAGAATATGACCATTTATATTTTAAACAAGAAAAAACAACTTTGTTTTTTTATTTCAAGTGCATCATATCTAATTATCTTATTCTAAGGGTAAAATGTTTGTACCATTGGCAGATCATCTACTCAAATTAAGGGTAAATGCACTTATTTTAAGACTTTTTTGCTCATTTTCAGAAGGTTTTTGCAGTGCAGTGTTGCTTTAAATGAGCCTGGGTTCACTTTTTTTTAGTAGCTGTATTTTAAACCATGTAACCTTTAGAAAGGAAACAGAACCATGTGCTAAATAAGGGTCCATCTACTCTCAGAAACAGTTATTAGTGTGAATGTAATGATGTTGACATGCACTGATATGACTGATCTGTTTCCTTTGAGGCCATTGAAATAATCGTCCAGTTCCTTATTTTACTCCTATAGTAAGGATTATAACAGAAAATGTGCTGCAGGTGAAACTAGTAGCTTTAAATCTAACAGGAAACAGGAAGTTCAATGTGTGAAGGATGTGTTTACCAGATTATTGGATGCAGGATTGTCAGATTCTGCTCTGGACGGGTCGGTTCAGTCCAGCATGGTGGGTCAACGGGTTTGGTAGTTTGTTGAACCTGTGAACTTTCCTCTCGTAGATCGCAATGCCAGTAGAGAGGATGAGGATGAGGCCCTGGTTGGAGGAACAGATTAATTCTTGTCAGATCCCAGGACTGAAATGGGTTAACAAAGTAAGTGTTGGCTTCAGCGCTGTCTCTCACTGACGCCTCTATAATACTGACAGACTGGCTTTTCCTCAGGAGAAGAGAATCTTCCAGATCCCCTGGATGCACGCGGCGCGTCACGGCTGGGACCTGGAGAAAGACGCTCCGCTCTTCATGAGATGGGCCATTCACACCGGTACCTGCAGCACACTGCTTCTCTTTCACTAAATCTCTGTCACATAATCGGAGTCGGCTCACATTTACTGGTTTAGAAAAGCAAACAGCAGCCAGTCTGCTTTCAGACGACCAAATTAAAACTTCTTCTGCCTTTTATTAGGAGAATAAAGTTTTTATTTTGTCAATGTTCTAACATTAAGATGAAAGCTTCCATAGACGATCAACCAAACTGCAGCGTTTGAACTCAGACTGCTAAGAGTTTATATTGAGGTTGAGACATATGATTTATTTCAACTCTATGATTCTAAAATAGGACTGTTCTCTGGCAATGTTACCACTCTATTCTCATAACATATTTGCTTTATTCTGGTAATATTACGACGTTAACCTCGTACATGTATTATTAGGACAAACTAGAAAAAATCTAGTCATTTTTTTCTTAAATTAAGTGAACTTGTTCTTGGATTGAGGAGGTAAAGGAGATATTTTGCCAATGGAACAAGACAATTTACACTTAAATTAAGAAAACACAATCGCATTTTCTTACTTTAAGTGCATTTTATCTAATTATCTTGTTTCAAGAGTAAAAATACTCATTCTATTGGCAAACTATCTCCATTACCTACTGAAATTAAGGGTAAATACTGTTAATTTTCTTAAATCTTTGCTTATTTCTATATCTTTTTTCTAGTGCATTATTCTGCTGATATCATGACTTTAGTTTTTTTTAATAAAATCTTCAAACATCTCTCAGTATGGCCTTAAATACTCAGTCATATGTTTTGGATCCAGATTTAGGGAGCTCATAATTTCCTAGTCAGTAAAATGGGACGATTCTGTCAGAAATGTTGTAGTTCCTGCAAGTTTAAGCCGTGAAATGATTGGTTGCTTCTGATTGTCTATAAAGGCAGACATTGCTGAGGAGAGGAAGAGAAGCAAATGTTCAGATCGTTCAGTATTGTAGATTAAACCCTTATAGTCTAAAAAATATCAGAGTCTTTGATAAGAAATCAACAGATGCTGGTTATTTAAGGCCGATGTCGATTATTCAGGCATCAGTTTATGCTGCTGAGTCTTTGAGCTGATCTCACTTCCTTCATCTGCATAATAAAAATCAAACAATGTTACATAAGCCTCAGCTGAAATAAAAAATAAACTGATTTATAAATCAAAGCATGCATCGCCTGATGTATCGCAGATTCAGAAAACTTTGCTACCAGTTTTTAGACTTAAACTCAGAAAGTGATTTATTTGCTGCTCTTCACATGTTTTGTGATTAAAAGTATTCACACCCCTTAAAAATGTTTGTGTTTTAACGTATATTATTGCGATGTGAGTAAAAAACAACTGTAGGTCATAAATGTGTTGGTAGTGCTCCACCCTGAGCTCCAGTATGTCTGCTGGTGAAGGTTTCCGTCCTCCAGGTCAGAGTCATTACAAAAAAGTTAAAATCAATCCACTGGACTTTGTTTCCAATTTTAAAGACGTTTAGCTTCCCATCCAGGAAGCTTTTTTAATTCAAAATGTCAGGAATAGCGTTAAGTTCCAGGTTTTATACAGTAGCCCAATAAAACCTTGTTTTTGTTTGGAAAACATGCAAATTGGAACAGACTGTTGGTCCACTCTATAAAACCCCGAACTCAACGCTGTTCCTGACATTTTGAATTGAAAAAGCTTCCTGGATGTGAAGCGAAACGTGGAAATCTGGAAACAAAGTTTGTTTTTCATTTTCTTTTTTGGACTATTTAAACAAAGATGATGTAAATCATGTATTGCATAATAAACGCATTAAGCTCTGTTGTTTTTAAAAGGTTCAAGGGGTGTGAAAACTTCCTGGAAACTCTCTAGATAAAAGCTGCTATATCCGGTTTTACCTGTAGGGTTGTAGTTACTGAGTGAAACTCAGGATGTTTCTGCTTGACTCTAAACCCGATCAAGAAGCTAAAAAAAAAGGTTTCCTGCAGGTAAATACCAGCCTGGTGTGGACCGACCCGATCCCAAGACGTGGAAGGCTAATTTCCGCTGTGCCATGAACAGCCTGCCTGACATCGAGGAGGTGAAGGACAAGAGCATCAAGAAAGGAACCAACGCCTTCAGAGTTTATAAGATGCTCTCCTCCTCCGAGAGGAGCTTGAAGAAAGGTGAGAGCCGCTGATTTCCTCATCTGTTCCGCAACTAAAGGGGAAAACCATCTAAAAAGGTTTCAATCACTGTCCTCTCAGGAAAGAAGAAGGCAGATAAGGAAGGGAAGGCAAAGGCAAGTAAAGAGGTAGGTGAAAACCCGGGCTGTGGAGGGGTTCCTTGTTTCTTTCTGTAAACTTGAACCTGCAGCAGATTAAATCTCCTCTCTACGGCCAGTTTGGTAGCATGTCGCTCATTGTTGGAATACTTTACTCAGAATTGCGTTTTAGCTGCAGTTCCTCCTGCCAGGACGGAGAAAAACTCCTCTAGAGCGAAGGGGGGAGCGGCTGGGCTGAACAATCAGCTCTCCTTCCTGTTCCCACATGATGCTGGATCAGATAAGACACTGGGAGCCAGTGGGAGGGGCTCAGATGGAGCAAAGATCCAGCTGTTGTTCCTCTAAATCAGAGAGGCTTCCTGCCCGCCGCTCCGTGTTTCATTTTTCAGCGCCAGGTTTGGGAATATCTGCTCCTCCTGCAGCAGTGGCGTTCTGCATGCAGCTAGCTTCCTACCTCCATGATGTTTCTCATCACAGACCTCCATGTGTTCAACTTTACTGCTGCAACAAAGCGGTGCTTGGTTCTATAGCATGAATTCATTAAAAGGAGATTTATGAATAAACAATGCAAACAGTGTGGAACACTTTTCCCTTCAGCCCTGTTTATTCTGCTGATCCCAAATACAATCCTAAGTGGTAGATGGAGCCCAGGTTGGTGGGATGGGGCTAAAAATTTCCACCTGAAATCAAAAGATAGGAAAATGTTAGATAGTTTGAGATAAAACCTTTAATTACTCTTATTAAAGTTCAATAAATAAACAGCTCTGGCCGTCTGATGGACGCCGTACCCGATCAGTGCCCCTCAGAGCATCCGTGTTTTTATAAAATCCAGCTCTTCTGTGGAAACCTCAGAGCTTTCATTGAAAAATGATTAGCTGCTCCATAAATCCTCATTAATGTCATTCTTTTTTTATTAAAAGGAATACAAACATTCCTTGACAACATCACAATTTATGAAAGATGGTCACATGGCAGGAAAAAATCAAACCCTTTAAGCCCAGAAGGCTTAGTAATAGCCTATACATGAGTGAAAATAATAAATAGTAAATAAATACGTGGACATTTAAGACATTACAGCATACTTTTGGAATATGTCGGCCATTTTTCTGCATATCGGCTGATTTTTGGAAACTTTGCAGTTATGGCTAATCTTTAATGAAACTAATCTATTGCTCTGATTTGGCTCTTATTTTTGGTGTTGTTTTTACTCCATAGATTCTAGTTTTTAACTTAACCAACCCTCCCCATCCTCTTCTTTCCAGGGAGCTTCTCTGTCTCCAAACACGACTTTTTCTGAAGGCTTTGCCGGACCCATCGACTGCTCCAGGCAGGCCAGGCTTAAAGAGGAGGCTCTGGAGCTCACAGTGACCAACAGTGCATCAGGTACGGCTCCGTGTTCTACGGAGGAACCGATTTTCCTTCATATCCAGCTAGATTCAGTGTGAATCCTGACTGCGATGCTTTGTGCAGCCATGGCCGCTTCTGCCGGGGAGCAGCTGATCCAAAGCGAGCAGCTGCCGGACGTGTGCCAGACCATCGAGGTGACAACGGAGAACGAGGAGCAGACCGTCAGCTCCTCCCACTCCTACCCGCTGCAGATCTCTCCTGTATCTTCGTGCGGTGAGGCGCCACACACACTTCCTGCTAAAGCGCGACACGTTAGGAGCAAAGAAAAGCTCCTGACCACAAACAGACCACCTTAACATCAGAGCGGTTTCTGAATGAACAGATCTGACTGTGATCATGGAGGTCGGTCCTGAAGCTGTGGTTAGATGCTGAGCTGATGAACTGATGGTGGCAGATGATCATCCAGGCTGAGCCTGTGCGGCTTTAGCTTCCCTCTCTGCCTGGGTGTTGTTTGTTCTGGCTGTGACTCCATCCTGGAGAGAAATATCAGCTGTGCTGCTGCCATCAACACCTTTGTTTATAGATGTTGGAGATCGGCCTGTTTTTCAATGTAGTCCTGTTTCTCTGACTGTGACTAACTGGATGTGCTCTCTTCATCCTCTGACATGGGAGCTGGCTCGGAGCTCGTCTGCCTGGCTGTGTGTTTCCTGGATGGGGCCGCCTTTTACAGCTGCCTTTTGTATCTAATTCAATTCAGTTTATTTCTATAGCGCCAATTTCACAACACTTGTCATCTCAAGGTATGTTACATTTCACCAGATCATCCAGTCAAATTGATTTAAAGGTTTCTATCTAAGGAAAACCAGTTGATTGCATTGACTCGAAGGCAATCCCTCACATTAAGCATGCTTGCAGCGACAGTAGAGAGGAAAAACTCCCTTTTAACAGGAAGAAATCAGAACCAAGGCTCAGTGTGCCGACTGGGGTTCAAAGAGACAGAAGCAGAGATACAAATCTCTGCTCACACAACTGGCCGCTGACGCTGCACCTGGTTCTGCTAGAAGTTTCTTCCTGTTAAAAGAGAGTTTTTCCTCTCCACTGTCGCTGCAAGCATGAGTCGGCTCATATTTATGAGTCGATGCAATCCTTAGATAGAAAACTTTGAACCACATTAAATTAAGGCCGTAATTGGCATTAAAATTCATTAAATGTGATTATGGTGGCATTTAAAATGCTTTATAAAAACAAGTTTCTAAAAACAATTTTTTCGGATATATTATATCGTGATATATTTGCGCGGATCTGCTTTGGGGTGATCGTAAAGCCGTATGTTTGGAAAAGAAGCTTGAGGCGGAGAAAATGGAAATATTAAAATAATGGTGCCTGGAAAATTAGGGATTTGTGTATATGTGTACATATGTATGTATATGTGTGTGTGTGTGTGTATATATATATATATATATATATATATATATGAATGAATGGGTGTCATGGGTACTTGTTGATGGCATTAGAATTATTTCTAAGTGCAATAAAAAGCATTAAATAAGAGTTGCTCATTCCTGTATAAACTTTTAATCAATTTGATTGGATGATCTGGTGAACTGTAAAGTGCTGTGAGATGACGTGTTGTGAATTGGCGCTATAGAAATAAACTGAATGGAATTTTCACACCTCTAACTGTAACGGCGGCGCTTAGCAGCGCTGTGGCCACATCTCACTCCTCCTGATTGCTCCTCTCCTCCGTCCACAGGCAGCGACACAGAGAGCGACACAGAAGACAACAAAGAGGTGGGTCTAACACACACACACACACACACACACACACACACACACACACATGAATCAGCAGCCGGACCAGTTTTCCGTTCAGCAGGTTTCTACCTGTTTCCTCCGTACTGCTCAGAAAGGGTGTGAGTGTAGGAGGGTGTTTCACGGTTTGTGGCCATGACGACAGTTTGGGATGGTCTGCAGGGTTGTTTGGTTTTACAGGTGTGTGAGTTTGTTCCTTCCTGTAACACTGCAAAAGGCCAGAGTGATCTGGGGGGGGGGGGGCGCTCTGTCAAACATTAACAGTTTGATCTCTGCCCCTCTTCACACCAACAAGAGATTCACCCGACTGCCAGTCCACGAGAAACGCACTTCTATCCTGTTTAACCAACATGGCCGCTCCAGCAGAAGCATCAGAGGGGTTAAACATTTACTCTGAATCATGCCTGTTGATTCAGCTGCTGCATAACCTTGGAAAAGTGTTGACACGCCTCTGGACTTTCCTGTTTGCTGCCATTTAAAAAAAAAAAAAAAAAAAAAAGCACAATCTGCAGCTCATTTAATTTGAGGACAATCAGAAAAAAAGCAGCTTTCAAACATGAATCTGAACCGGTTCAAACCAGCCGTGAAACCGGTAACCTGAAGTGTTTTGATCTCAGACTCTGAAAGAGAAACTGGTCTTCACCGTTGGTGGAAGCTGTTTTTAGAAGCCAGATGTCTCTTCCTGTTTCAGTTCATAGGCGACATCCGTCCAACTGATCCCTGATGTTTAATTCTTCCTCAATTCACATGAAAAATAACACAATGTTACGCCAGCCTCAGTTTAAGCAAACCAGACATTAATTAACCAATCAAACACGAATGGTGACTATGAGACGGATAAACAAATAAGGGACATTTAGGTTGTTGATTAGAGAGAGATGCAGCTTTTTCAGCCGAGCGTTTCTGCAGTGACTCACTCTAACATGTAGCTTCACATCTCCTCGCTCTAAACTTCCCTGAAACCTCTGAGAATCATCCACCTATAAACTGTTCCAGTCACTGCGGCTGCGTTTAGTTTCCATCATATTGAGTATTAAAATCCTTTACTGTTTTGGTCAGTAAAGGATTTTAATGGGCGTCCTGGCTGCAGCTTGGTCCTGATGTGAGGATCCGGTGTAAGTACCAGGTCTGCTCAGGCTCTGTGCGGTCCAGAGGTGTTACACTATATCAGCGGTAACAGATTAGAAATCAGCGGGGTCCCAATAAACTGTGAACTGCCTCACTGTTATTGTTCCACAAGTAGAATCACTTTTTTTTTTCTTTGCCTCAAATCTCCATGAAAGTCATTTTTAAGATGTCCCATTCCTCCCCTGCTCTGAGATCTAGATAAAAAGAAGCACTCAGACTTTTCCTGTCGCCTCGTTAAATGGCTGAGCTCAGTCTGAGAACGCATTCATGCTGGTGAAGATTCCCAGTCATCCAGGTCATAATCATTCCCGAAAAAAATAAAAAAAAAACAATCCACTGGACTTTGTTTCCAAGTTTGAAGACGTTTTGCTTCCCATCCTGGAAGCGTTTTCATTCCAATCAGACCCGTGTGGGACATTTCAGGCTAACAGAAGAAGCCGTTCCTAAGGGACGGACCCGTTCATCCGTTTTCTAAGCCAAAACAAGGCTTTATTGGGCTACTGTATTAAATAACTCGATGCTGTTTCTGACGTTTGAATTGAAAAAGCTTCCTGGATGGGAAGCCAAACGTCTTCAAACTTGGAAACAAATGTTTCGGACTGAGAATGATAGTTTTCTGCTTTCAGCTAGCTTATGTCACCAAAGAAACATAAGAGCAAATATAGGTAATAATAAGTTGAAACTCCAGAAGAGATGCCATACAGTTTGTTTGAGGAAATGGCCATACTGTGACATCATCAGCAGGGGCAGGACCCCGAGCAGATCCGGTACCTACATTCTAATCTGATCTGTTAAGAACGTGATGCATGGTGGTGGCAGCATCATGCTGTGGCAGCATGTTTTAAAACGCTCTAACCTGTTTTCCTCCAACAGGCCGTGGGTCTGACGTGGAAGCGGGAGTACCCGTCGGTTCTGCGCGTCCCGCCGTGTTCCCTCCCCAGCATGGCCACCTTCGTCAGCCCCAGCATGTCCAACTTCAGGGTCACCAGCCTGAAGGACCCTGCGCCGCTCATCAGCTACCACATCGACGGCTGGACGCCCGCCTACAGCCAAAACTCTCACGCGTCCTCGCCCAGCGCCAGTCCCAGCGAGGTGCGCGCCAGCGTCATCAGGAAGACCTCTGACGTCACGTCGTCCTGACCTCCGACCCCCCAGACTAGGAGGCGCGGCGGCTTCTATGGGGTCGGGGGCTGACCTCCACGGTTTGCTTCAACATCTCTGCGGATCTCCGGTTCCCCTTCTTTAACGGACCGGCGCTCCGCCGGCCGCCATTAAGGGGGCGGTGTGACGGCTCTGCAGACCGTCCTGTGTGAGGCGGACGGAAGGGACAGACCCGCGTCCTCCATGTGTGGCTGCTGCAGAGGTTCTCCTTTCACCAAAGATTTGAATCCCGTCCGTTATTTGTGACGCAGGCGGTTGGGAATCACCTCCCGTGGTTTCAAACCGCCTAACCCATCCAACCAAAGCCCAGGACTTCAACTACTGAGTTAGACGCTCTGCTGGGGACACATGGAACCAGTGGCAAAGGTCTATTTATATTCTCACTCTGCGGACACTGGACCATGCATCGCCGCAGCGGGGTGGGGGGGCTAACGGACCGCCGCCAGGCCTCTGCCATGTACATAGATCTATAGTGTGGGTTTGATTGCTTCAGCACCTTACAGACAGCACAGAGACAGAGAGAGGCGGGGAGCACAGCTCTGCTGCAGAAACGTGCCTTTTTGTTCAGACGAGGCGCAGCCCGGCGGGAAATCAGCAACAATCCACAGACTCAGAGTGTCTGAGGGTTTGAAAAAAATACTTTTCTAATCCTGAAGACGGGCGGACGAACGTTTGATGGCCTTTTATCGTCTCATTGAGCTCATTTAAATCAGCCTCTGTTGCCTCGGAGCCAAACTGGTTTAGGATCATGTTTATACTGCTAAAGGTGTCCATCAAGTCTTTTTTTTTTTTTTTTTACTCATTTTGAGATTGATAAACTAAGCAATAGCAGATTCTGTGAGATTATTAATGTTGCTTTATAGAAAATTCTAATCAGAATAAGAGAAACTGTCTGTCAGAGCAGGAGGACGACGTCTTTGAGTTTTTGTGTGGATCTAAGATCGAACCGTCTGATATTTACTGGTTTAAAACTGATCTAAAATCTGTTTATTTTCCCTTCATTTGAGCAGCTAAATAACCGGACTAGCCGATAGAAAAAGTGTTTACACCCTTAAAATAAGAGGATTTGTTTTCAATAATCCCCATTCTTAAAAAAAAATCTTAAAAAGATCTTGGCGTCTAATAGAACCTGAGAAAAATGACATGAAATTAAGCAAATAATATAAATAAAATAAAGTGTATATATAGAGATGAAATTAAAGGGATTCTTATTAAATTACTATTTAAAATTAGCTCTTTTATTATTGCTTAGGCAGTTATTCAGTTTATCAATGTTTTTTCTTAGACTTGTTTGAAGGAGGGCATTTATTCCCTCTGCGTGTTTAACAGAACGGGTTAAAATGATGTTATTAACTAGTAATATGTTTGGATTATCTTTCTTTGCCATATTAACTTTAGAGACATAAGAGTTAAAATCTATATTTCTAGGTCGACACATTCTATTAATCTGACAGCTGAAGAACAGGGTTCTGTTTAGGGCTAAAACAGTTAATTGGATTGATTATTGAAATAATCGTAAACTAAGTGATCGATTAATCGTTAACTGGAGTATAAAGACTCTAAAACATGCGTTAAGCTTACGGAGCAACCCTCTTAAAGCAGTAATTATGTCAAAATTGTAAAAAAAAAAAAAACATTTAGCATTTAAGAAACTTTTTGTCAATCTGCTTTGTCTGTCAAACATTTTTGTTTCACCTGATTTATTTACATAAAATTAACCTTTTTGCTATCTGATTATTAACTGTTTGATCAAAAAACAGATTAATCGATTTGCAAAATAATTGTTAGTTGCCGCCTTAATCAGGTAATAATTACCTGTTAATCAGATCGAATCTTCTTGCCTGCTCAAAACAAGGGAAAATAAATTTAATCCAAGGAAATCTGATGTATGTTTCATTTTTTGAAGCGTTTCAGACATGCTGCTTGTAGTTTTCCTCCTTAAATCTGCTCTTCAGTGGCGTAGCCGTCAGAGGGGCGGATCTTTCCTTTAGAGAGAGAAGTCAGTCAATCAGTCAGCTTTCAGCCAGCTGACCGGCAGCACCCAGCCAGTTCAGACTGACGGCTCAGGCTGGCTTCAAGCTAGCTTAGCTGTAGCCGGAGTGGCTCCTGCTGCAGGATCTGAGTTTGTCCAGGAAAGAAAGTTGCTGTCGTGCCTTTTATAGAAAAAACCAACTAGATATGTTTTATCAAACCCAGGGTCTCAGTTCTATCTGCACACATCCGCCAGCTTCATCTTTGCCTCCAACAAAGAAAGGAGATCTCAGGGGTGGTTGGTGGCCGTTCTGAGAGCCGCAGCGGCTAGAAGCTAGCAGGCTAAAGCAGAGAGGGCCGAGCTGCACAGGAAGCCAGCGGGGCCCCTGGGAGCCTGCAGGGCTTTGGGAACAAACCCCTCCAGAGTGAAACACTGGATTCACACAAACCTTTGCTGTGATTTTTACTTCAGGACTCGTGGATCTAAGGGGCTTTTTGCTTGCTTTACCTTTCAAACACGTGCCTTTATTGTTGCTCTGAGAGACCAGGCTGCAGCTGCATGGGAGTCCGGCGCTGCAGCTCGTCTGTGATATTTATAACTTAACCCATCAGATTATATGGACCAGAGTCGCTGCTTTGACTAGAGTGAACGCTTTATAGGATCAGCTGAAACGCTGAATGTGCCAAACTGCACGAGGTGTTTCCTGTCGTATAAAACAGGAACAAGAAGAGGGACGAGTCGATGCCTTAAAGAAGCCTAACGGTGACATCCGTCCTAAAATCTGCTAATGATGGATTAGACTCAGCAGTGGAAGCTGATCAAAGATCTGTCTGTCTGTTTTTTTGTGATTTAGAGCCATGGAATTAGGAAAAAGTTTCCCTCTTCATGTTCAGCTGCAAACTCTAAAGGACTGAGTATTTAGCTGAAACCCAGTAGAACCATCATGGGTCTGCGTCTCATCACGTCTGTCTGTACATTCTGAAATCTACATGTGAATCAACATCTTAAATGAAATAAAGTCCTGTTTTTTTATTATTTGCCCCGTGTTCAGTATGATTTTATGACCGTCACAGATAGGGCTCTGTTATCTGCTGTCAGCAGAAGGATCAGAGTCCAGCTTTTATGGCTGCTGGGCCTCAGAGAGCTCGTATATCTGAAGCCGTTAAGATAACAAGGGGGACGGCCTGTGGCGGGTCCTTTGTTGGAGACTTCAGCCAACCTGCAGGCTGAGTTCAGGATTACAGGTTGGCTGCTGAGCCGTTGGAAGTCGTTGCCTGTAGAGACACGAGGAGCCGTGGTGAACGCTTGTCAGCATGAGGCCCCCTCTGCTCTCAGCCACTTCTCTGGCTTCTTCCACAGCTCTAACCTCTGTTTCAGTTTCAGTTGCTGTTCTCGGTTCTCACTCTGCTTCCTGTTTTTCTCAGGCCCCAGCGGATGGCTGGCCAGTTGCCTTCACAACTGCTAACCACATGCCATTAGTCATAGTAAACAGCCAGTCAGTATGTTCCTTTTCTCTTGGATTTATCTCTCTGCACAGATCTTCTGGACCTCACACAGTGCTGACAGCAATCTGCGGATGTGCTTTTAGAAATCTTCACTTTTCAGGAAAGTTTAATCATGCTATTAAAATTTATTTTCCCCCTTACACTTTACTTTGTTTACATAGTAAACAAATTACTCCTTTTTTGTGTAACAAACACTCATTTTTAAAGGTAAAAAGAGGAAGTTCAGTTCACCAAAACAGAAATAAAAGGATATTCTATATAGGTATGGCATTAATGCCACCTAGTGACCAAACACAGAATTACAGCTGCTGATCTATTAACATTTCAACTTGATCCCAGTATTGTAGTTCATCTTTTGTAAAAACTTGAGTCGTTTTTGATAGGTGCTACAATTCAATTCAGTTTATTTCTATAGCGCCAATTCACAGCACGTCATCTCAAGGTGCTTTACAGTTCAACCAGATCATCCAGTCTTGATTCAAAGTTTTCTATCTAAGGAAAACCAGTTGATTGCATCGATCCATTGACTCAAAGGCAATCCCTCACACTAAGCATGCTTGTAGCGACAGTGGAGAGGAAAAACTCCCTTTTAACAGGAAGAAACCTCCAGTAGAACCAGACTCAGTGTGAGCGGCCATCTGCTGAGGCCGACAATGAGAAAAAGCAGAGAGGGCAGAACATTAGATTGAACTAACAGATTCTACAGAGTGGGAGAATGAAATAGGGGTCCCTACGTCCTCCAGAAGTATAAGCCTATAGCAGCATAATAACTATAGAGATGGCTCAGATTGATTTCACAAAGTTAGAATTAATTGAAGTTATATTGGTTTAAGTTTCCCCTTTGTTTCAGTATTGTGTACTTGCATATACACATATACAGTAGCAGCCATTCAAAATAGCCCTCCCCAGTCAAATACCAGCTGAATGGCAGCCCACTTCCATTCAACTCCCAGTAAAATCCCCATCCAACTTCCAGCCACTGGACTCCACCCTTGCACTGAATTACAGGGTCTGACCAGGAGAAGCTGCTTCTCTTTATAAATATTATCTGTTTAATAATAATTTTTTTTTTTTTTTGCATCATTGGGCTTTATTTGAAAGCGGCCTAAGAGGAAAATGTGACTGGGAGAGAGAGGCAAAGACATGCAACAAAGGTCAGCAAGCTCGACCTCAAACTAATGACGGCCCCGTAACGCACTAAGGCCTTCATCCATGGATATGGATCAATCAGTTTTGACTTGATCTGAGCCTATAACACAATATAAAAAAAAACAACCTTTCCCCTCTTGGTTTTCTTGTTCTTCTTCTAGCTAATGTTAGAGAAAGAGGACGGTTTAAATACAAAATTATGTTTTCAGAGGGGACATTTGGTCACATGGCGCATCTAAACCAAGTGTTCACCATTGGTTGCAAAACTATTACACCGTTTAGAAAGGGAGAATGAGGAGTATACAGAAGCAACTCAAGGTCAAGATAAGATAAAGCAAGGAAGGATACAGGAAGAGACTGTAAAACAAGTTCTAGCAGAACAATATCAGAGATGTGTGGTCAGGGATGGAAGGATGATCAGACAGATGGAAGACTGGACAGAGAAAATGAAATGAATGCATTATTTAACAGATTCAGTTTAGGAACAATCTCAGCTTCTTTCTTTATTGCCTACAGTCACATGGACACCCTGCCCTCTGCCACTGACTTCCCTGCTTCTATTAGTTTGTCATCAGCCAAATCATCCCTACAGTATGTCTTCCACCTGGCTATTTCTAGAACAGAGGTGCTCAAGTCCAGCCCTCAAGAGCTACCATCCTGTAACTTTTAGATGCAGCTCTTCTCTATCACACCTGAACTGAAAGGCTCAATTCCCTCATTTAGCTCAGCAGNCAGCCCTCAAGAGCTACCATCCTGTAACTTTTAGATGCAGCTCTTCTCTATCACACCTGAACTGAAAGGCTCAATTCCCTCATTTAGCTCAGCAGAGGCCTGTTAAGAAGCCACTCATGTGATTCAGGTGTGTTAAAAATGGGGTGCATCAAAAAGTTGCAGGAAAGTAGCTCTTGAGGACGACTCATGCACCACTGCTCTAGAAGTCATGCGAAGAGGCAGCTGGAGAGACTGAATCATAATAGGTCACCAGGTCTAGGTGAGTGTCAGCCCCAGAGTCCTGAAGGTCTGTCCAGAGCAGCTCTGTGGGATTATACAGCACCTCTTTAACCTTAGTCTGACCCTGGAGACAGTTCCAGGGATGTGAAGGCCTCCTTCTTTGTTCCAGTGCCAAAGAGGACTCAGCCATCAGTCCTCAGGGACTATAGACCTGTTGCCCTGACATCATGAAGGTTTTAGGGCAAGGGTGGGCAATTCCAGTTCCTGGGGGCAGGTATCCTTCAACTTTTAGATGTGCCTTTGGTTCAACACACCTGAATCAAGTAATTAGTTGATTGAGAGGACTTGTGAGAAACTGACTGTATACTGAGTTGGTAACTCAGCCATTTGCTTCAGGTGTGTTTGACAAAGGAAGGATCTAAAACCTTCAGGATACCGGCCCTCAGGAACTGGAATTGCCCACCCCTCTCTTAGGGGGACTTCTGTTAGTTGACCTCAGCAAACGAACAAGTAGCTATCAGGACCCCCTGCAGTTTGCTTATCACTGTGGAAGATGCCATAATACACCTCCTTCAAAAAACCCACTTTCCTTTAGACCAGGGGTCCCCAAACTTTTCCCTGTGAGGGCCACATAACTTTTCCCTTCTCTGATGGGGGGCCAGGGTCAGTTTGTAACAGAAAAATTGTGACAATTGCAAGAGTGCCTAAATTTATGACGGGATTTATGTCTTTATGACGGGAGTCATAGTGTCTCTGCAGGTTATATTCTTTGAATACCGCCACCGCTTCTTGACAGATGACACAGACGGCCTTTTCTTTACATTGAACAAAAAAAATATCGTTTGTCCAATTCAGGTTTAATGCCCTGCATTCTGACTCAATTTTTCTCTTACCTTATCTTTTCGCCATTACTCCATTTGCTCTTTACGAAAGAGGATTAGGGCCATTCAAAAGAAAAAAAAACTATTCAATTCTGACAATTTGTTCTTAATTAAAGTCAGAATTCTGACTTTTTCCTCAGAATTCTGAGAATAAAGTCAGAATTCTGAGGAAAAAGTCAGAACTGAAGAGACTATTATTTTTATTTCTTTTGAATGGCCTTAATCCTCTTCCGTATCTCTTTGAGAGGGGCAGGTTTAAGATTTTATTCTGGGGGTTGCGAGATAGGGGCACAGACCCCAAAAGTGTGGAACATTGTCGCGTTATATGTTTGAAATGAAATAGTTACTAATAGTTAATAATGAAAAAAACTTCATAATTAAGGAACATTTTATTGCAAATGTCCAACTTTAAAATCAAATCCAAAAAAAAAAACAAAACACTTATATGAAAATACTCTCTGGTATTGTTCAGGGGGCCGGACCAAGTGTGGAGGTGGGCCGGATCCGGCCCGCGGGCCGTAGTTTGGGGACCACTGCTTTAGACCATGCATCCCCAACCTCGGTCCTCGAGGCCC
>NW_015150920.1:346778-347700 GCF_000732505.1 Cyprinodon variegatus | reverse complement strand
GAAAACACTTTTACAAATCATAAAACAAATTTACATTTCAGAAAACACTTTTACAACTGACAAAATCTGACGGAAAGGGAGGGACTGTCTTCGAAGCTTACCCGAAAGTGATAACCGGAGAGTTCATGCAGGATGGAAGCTAATCGAGTTGCGTTTTGCCCGTTCTGCGGCACTCATATGAGCAGTTTAACGCGGTTATTTATACCGCAACACATGGTAGATTTCACCATGAGCCGTTTAAACACGACACCAATAGCAAAGCAGGCAGTGGTACTTCTAATTACTATGTTAATAACTGTGTATAGTTCATTAGACGGTTGGTAAAAATACTACGCTCATATAATATGTTTCAAACCACAATAAAGATCTTACCCAAGAGGGAATTGTGGACGTTGGTGCTGCAGTGAGTAAAGATTGTGACCAGGAGATGAATGGAGACAGCGTGGGTGAGGAGGGGGTCTGTGAAGCTGAAGGTAGCCCGATAAGGCTCATTTTATTGCAGAATATACTAAAGAATATCCATGTCTAGTGAAGGTGAAGAATGATGAAATGATTAAGTGTGTATATATGGGGCACATTTCGGGTCGGTTGTCTACGAGGTGGGGGTGGGGTGTTGTACTTCATATGATAAACCGCTTTGTTACATGGTGTGGAAACAATCATCTTATCCTGAATGTCAACAAAACAAGAGATGATTGTAGATTTCAGAAGAAAAAGGGATAAATTGAATCCTATTACCATCATGGGAGAAGATGTGGAGGTGGTGGAGGAGGATGA
This sequence comes from Cyprinodon variegatus, assembly GCF_000732505.1. NCBI lineage: Eukaryota > Metazoa > Chordata > Actinopteri > Cyprinodontiformes > Cyprinodontidae > Cyprinodon > Cyprinodon variegatus. Next base: position 346,923 of record NW_015150920.1, on the reverse strand, counting down.
ATACAACAAACTGGACTGGAGATGCAACTGTGAAGCCGTCAACAAGAAGGGAAAAAAATAATTGGACTTCTAGAGGAAGCTTCATCTGCTGGGATAACAGCATCAGAGCAAATGACTTAAAAAAGCTTAACAAGCTAATAAAGAA
>NW_015150920.1:343932-345652 GCF_000732505.1 Cyprinodon variegatus | reverse complement strand
TAAACTAAAGGGATAAACAGAAATCTGATATCTTGCGCGTATGTATTGACTATGGGTATGCTGGTCTGAGCGAACACCTGCTCTGTTCTTTATAAAGAGAACATTATGTGAGCATCGTCTTTATCAGACTATTAAACAACAGAGAGTCTTCAGTCACAGACAGACTGATACAGAAAACCCTGTTATCAGCATCTACAACAAAATAAAAAATAAAACAATGACTTTCTACATTTAATTTCCCTTTGGGGCTTATTATAAATAACTTTTTTTTATTGGATTTTAATTAAATAGTTTTTTTGTATTTACTTATAAGAGATTTGGAATTAAAATTATGATCTGAAACATTAGAAAGTTAAAAGGTGAGTAAAAACAAGACATTTGAAAGCAGGTAAATCATCCTCTGAAGTTCAGCTCTGTAATCCCTGAATAAAAGAATAACAAACAGGAAGCAAACTAAGTATTGGATGATTTGATTCATCATTTTATGAGTAATAAACTGATTTGTCTCATGCAGATCTGTAAAGCAGAGTGAAAGAATAAAGTTAGTTTGGACTTTTTTGCACTACTAGCAAACCAGAGAGTCACATTTGACCCATCAGAGAGATAACAGCAGAGTTTCACATAAAGCTACTGCCCAAACAGGCGACCATCGTGTTATGCAATAATATGCAAACACTGTAAACATTTCATTTACAACCAGCGTTTCAGATACAAAAACCTTTTGTTGATACTTTCACATAGATGTGCAAACAAGTCTTCTTTTAGTTCTTTTTTCCAGAAATAGTCCTGAAAAAGCTTTTCTTAAATTTAACCCTTTTTTTTTAAACAACTGCTGGTTTAACTGAAGACTGGAACATTTTTTTGAACCGAAATGTAATGTATGTCTCTGAGGCAATATTTGCTGTGAATGGGAGCTCTTAAAGAACCTCATTAAAGGAATTTTGATCCATTACTGCTGAAAGCAAAGAGGATGTTTCATAAATGGAAATCTGAAAAATATGCAACCAAAAAGGAAACTTTAAAAAGTTGCGATGTGACAATAAGAATAATTGTCTTGATGCCAAAAAAAGAGCCCAAAAGATTTTACTTTCACAAGTGGAGCAGCACGGCTATAGCCATAGTGTTCCGCTTGTTTTATGCATATAAATTGCTTTATTATAATTATGCAGGGAGTTTTACAGATTATATGGACACTGCAATGTAAGTAGAACAGGAAAGGAAAAACAGAAAAAAATGAGACAAGATGAAAGAAAGAGGAGATAAAATGGAGATAACGATAGAAGTTTTTATTTTTTCAGATTAACACAGTTTTTTAAAATTTCTCTTTTTCAGATTAAGCTTTAAGAATGTCCTTCTTTTTGAATTGCATCATTCAGATCACATTGGATGAATCCCAAACCGCTGCCTGACCACTAACCCTTAACTATCAAGTTTCACTCGCAATAAAATAAATCAACAATCAAGGCCTGGATTGTATGTGGGGGGTATAAATGTGAACAGGACGGCCTCCTTCTTCCAGCCGGTATAGCAGTCGTTCCTATGGCAACACAGTGATAGCTGTAGCTCTGTTATCATGACATAACTTTTGTGATTTCTTAAAAATAAATCTCTCTGGTCAAATAAAACTATTTCAAAGAGGACTTTTCATTTCATGACGTCTTCTTTCTTTTCCTAGCTTGTGATTTTCTGTCAGTGTGAGGAAAATGCAGCAAACCATCAG
>NW_015150920.1:338508-341657 GCF_000732505.1 Cyprinodon variegatus | reverse complement strand
TGGTGAGCTGGAGAGAAACTGTTTGTTGCAAATGCACAACTAAGTCCTTCTGTTGTACTTCTGAGTAACAAAAGCTCTTAAAAGGATGTGGAGTAATTAGCTAAGTAGCATTTAGTTGTTGCGAATTTGCAACATCTGCCTGGAGAGCTGTTTTTATTTACATTTTCTCATTCTCTCATCACTTTCCTCTCAGTTATCACTCAATTTCACTGACTTAAAGTCAATTTCAAATAGACTCTTAGTTTATTTACTGTTTTTACTGTACTTATTATTTAAAAATATGTTTTAAAATCCTTGTCCACAAGCATCCTTATTTCCCTTCAAATTTTCACTTTGATATAAGTTTACATTATTTATTGGCTGCATCAAAAGTGTCAAAGATATTTTCAATTTAAACATAGATATGAAATAATACAATATAACCTACAATAGCTTAAATTCTATCATTGTACCAGGTGATTGTAGTGTCTTTAAATGTCCAGCAGGTGTCAGTGTTCTGTGAGACAGTATCGATACAGTTTGGCTACAAGTTGCCTCATTAACCGGCACTAATGTCAGACAAAGAAATGATGTGTCTGATAACAAAGGAAGGACAAACAGTATATTTGAATGTAGACGCTATTAATTTATATTGGTATTTATATTGGTTTGGGTTATTTCGAAACCTAAGTTGTCATTTAAAATAAAATATCTTCTTTTACCCACTATTGTATGATCACCTGTTTTTCTTTGTCCTACTGGGATATTTTCACTGAACATAAAATGCATTAGAACTTGTTTTTCAGCCAACTGGATATAATTAAAACAAAAATCCATCTATTTTAATTTGTAATATTCTATGACAGTTCAATCTATTTTACATTTAAACACATTTATTTTACTTTGATCGACAACTTGCTGCATCCATTGACTGAAACCATAACTCGATGCTGCTAGTCCTCCTAGCTGCCAGCAGGTGGCACTGTTACTCCGTCTATCTTCATCCTCATGATTTTTTTTTCTGCCTTTGCTGCCTGTTTCATCAGAGACATCGTTGTACTTTTTAAAAAACCTCCATTATCTGACTTAAAACTCCCAAAAGTCATTTTCATTTATTCATTTTTTTCTTTTATTTTTGCAAAGAAATTGGGATTCAACGTTTTTCAGCCTGCACAGTTTTAAGATATAATGAGGAAAAGTGACACCTCTGCAGAGATTTCTGACAGAAAGCTGCATAATATTCTTCAATAAAAGAAAATCTGTGTCCTTCTTTTTAAAATGGCAACCCCTTCATTTCTGGAGTGAAGCCATACTGGACCTCACCACTGCATTGCAGCAGTTTGCAAGGAATATGTATTTTTTTGTTTTGCAGCAATTGAAATAACTGCAGAAATGTCACTAATCAACTCCCACAGTGACTCCAATGCAGCTGTGCTGTAATGAGGGCTGCAGGGCTGGGTGTGCACTGACGCACAAAAACACACTCCAGTTAGGAAGTAACCAGGTATTGTGAGTCACCAGTGAAGCCTGGTGTAAAAAAAAAAAAACCTGACTCAGAGGGAAGACAGTGTGACACAGATGGGTGAGAGAAAAGTGAAATGAAGGGGGGAGAGGCGGGGGAGTGACTCTGGAAAACAGACGGGTAGATAGAAAGTGTCACCAAGGGGTGAGTTAAATGACATTAATGATGCTGCGTTGGTGTGAAGTGGCTATGAATCTCAGCACTCTCCTTCTTGCTACTTGTTACCATGGTTGCTGCTGCTGACATCCTGATCGCAGAGCGCAGATAATGAAGTCAGGTGTGTGTGTGCAGAAGGAAGAGGAGAGAAATGCAGAAGATGGGACTTTGTGGGCAGATAACTGAACCATAACTCACTGAGCTGTTCAACAGAGTGACCTTCCACAGAGGGGTAACCACTGCTTTGTCCTGTTTTCAGCTCCTGTTTCCTCATCTTCATCAAACAATCCAATAGGAGCTAAAAGTGAACATATAAAGACCCCAACCTGACACCAGATATCATGCAGGAAGGAAAAAAATCATCCTTCTCGCATGAAGTCGGACGCTACAGTTAACAAAAGTACACAGAGGCCTGCAGATGTAAATCGTAATAAGCTGGAGCAATGAATTGACGGCCTTATGAATTAATCTCAGTTACCCTGGCAACCGCTGCCTGTAAAATAAGAAGGAAATAAATGAGAGGTGGGAGGGAAGGATGGAGAGATGTAGAGGGAAACAAGAAGAAAACAGGACAAGCTAAATGGAGATATAAAAAAAACTAAATAAGACCAGATCGCTGATCCTCGTGCTGAGGCGGATCTATCAGTCCTAGGTCTGGTCTGGTTGCTGCAATGTTTCTGTTTTTATCAGAGAACAAGTCATCCTGCAGGGCAGAGCAGGAGCTTCTGCAGGTGGGGCTGTTCCTCTTCCAACAGCCGTGGTTGAAGCTGAAGCGTCAGGAACTTGGAAATATATCAGCTCGGCTCTTTCTTTACCTTATTTCTTCTTATTTACAGGTTATTCTGTTGCATTTATTTATTTATTACATGTCTTAGTGTGTGTTTGCTTGGTGTATTGGGGTGAACTCTGTTCTGCTTCAGACTTTATAGTTTAGATGTCGGTTGTTTTATTCTTGAGATTTGTTTTCCTTCCTGTTTTCCAGTTACTCCAGTTTCTCAGACCTATTTTGAGTTTTTCATGCTGGGATAGGATCAGTTTAGTTTAGTTTATTTCTGTTTTGGTTTCCCTTTAGCTCCTCCTGTGAACTCTTCAGCTGTTTTCTGTCTGTGTTTGTTGTTTCCTGATTTTTTTCCTTCATGTTTTTTCTTTAAGGTAAAATCCCAGAATAATTTGTCATAATAAGGAGTCATAAGATATTTGACTCAAGCAATCTATTATTTATTTTAAGGGAAAAAAATAAAGTAGAGCTCATTTGGACTCTTTTATGTGTCACAAAAGTATGCATGAGAATTTGACTGGTGTGCATGTGTTTTATTGTGGATGTAGTGTTAGCAGCTTCAGCATTTAGCTATGGTCCATATATATCGTTGTTTCCTGGTATTTTACACAAAAGGTGAAAAGTTATAATAGCAGCAACAATCACTGAATGCCTGCAGCTGAGTCCCTGATTGTTGGAATGGTGACAGCAGGAGTGATAGAAAAGGGGCTCTAT
>NW_015150920.1:332856-337964 GCF_000732505.1 Cyprinodon variegatus | reverse complement strand
ATGTGTTGTGAATTGCTGCTATAGAAATAAACTGAATTTTATTCACCAGATGAGCTCTATGACACAGGAAGTCTCCACGCAGCGGCCATCGCCTCTTGCCTTTTTTAAACTTTTCTGGTTTGAACAAAGAACACAATATTAAAGATTATGAAAAAAGCCTCTTTTCTCACCCCGATTGACTGGCAGGTTTTAACCGAAGCCCAACACCAACACAAGGTTTTATCATGAAAAATGTCAGATTCCCAGAGGACGACTCCTTTAACAGTACATTCACCACCACTCTACCCCACTACGTTAAGCATTTCAGTATTTTTCTCCACCATTTTGTTTCCATCTTTCCACCTCTATGATTTTCTCTGACATTTTGAAAAGAGACCCTCTACTGAGAATGATTACGTGAGAGAAACCACCCCTCACTGTCTCTGAGAATGTAGAGTCAGCACCAACGACTACCTGATTGCTTCAGATTGTACAGAAGAAGCTCAATTTAGCCATTAGATCCATGTTTACCTTAATGACTATAATATGGGTCTATTAGTTCATGTAGATCCTATTTCTAGAAATTATCTTAGACCCGTTAGAATTATAGACAATTTTAATGTCAGCTAAACAAGAGCTCCATTTATTCATGAAGTATTTATCAAGATCTATATCTGGTGTTATGTGCTTTAATAGCCTCAGATTACAGATTTTCTTTTTAATCTCCTTTTTAATTTCAAAGACTCTCTTCTTCTCATTGATCCTCCCAGAAAATAAAACTTGTGATAAATGCAGTTCTATCGAGCTCAGTTACAATACAGCTCATTTTCAGCAGATATTTTAATTTCTTCCCACAGATTAAAGATGCTAACAACAGAGAGAACAGGAGAATTAACTGATTGAGTCATAAAACAGTGTTTTGAAAATAAAAATATTCTCCCAAACGTTGAACTCTGGCACAGCCCACTGGCTATAAGCTAAGATTGGCTGCTGTTATTCAGCGTAACAAGAATGAAAGCCTGTATGTAAGAAAGGTTTACTTGTTTTTCTCAATTCATTTTAAATCCAAACTTTTAACATAATTAATCATACCGAGGAGTCAAGGCTTATTATTCTTTAGAAAACTGCTAACTGAAATGAGTTGAGTTGTTGTAACAGACATTTAACTCAAAGTTATTGAGATAACTTTTTTGGGTATCAATTAAGCATAACTTAAATAGCTAAATAAAGAACAACAACTTTAAAAAAAAGGGAATGAGATTTTGAAAATGAGATCCTATTGGTTGACTAGTTGGAAGTGGGTGTGGCCAGAGTATGAAGGTTATTTTGTTTCAAAACCATTTGTGTATTCTTTGTGTGTGAATTTTAAGTATTAGAGAGAGCTACAGTCTCAGTTTTGCATTTGTAGAATAAAAAAAAAAATCACAAGTACTTCTCTTTAAATTTTAAGTACAACTACACAAATTCTGCTCTACAAGTTGTACATCAAAAAACTCTTACATTCTCAGTTTTGCTCCAAAAGGTCCAGAACTATTGTTGCAAAACTATTTGAGCATTGTAACCTTAGTGTTTTGGAATTGTAGACTTAGACCTAGACAGATTTTATTTTGTCATTTTGTACACACAAGTGTATGTAAAAAGAAATTACCTTAAGTACAGCTCTCTAGTTTTTTTCATTTTTTAAAGTGCAGCCATTTTTTTTATAACCCATTCTACATAACATTCATCAATCTAATGGCGGTGGGGAAGAAACTGTTGTGGAATCTGCTGGACCTGCATCCAATGCAGCGAAGTCTCTTCCCAGAGGGCAGCAGGGAGAACAGTCCATGGTGGGGGGGTGAGACGTCATTTATAATGTTACGGGCTCTGGACACGCTGCGCTGGAATGAAATGTCTTTAATGAAGGGAAGAGGAGCCCTGATGATCGTCTCTGCTGTTCTTACTGCTCTCCTCACTTTCTTCCAGTCTGAGGCGCTGCAGCCTCCACACCACACAGTGAGACAGCTGGACAGAACACTTTCTATGGTGCGTCTGTAGATGCCCCATAGAGACAGTCCAGGGTTGTCTGTGATGTGCACCCCTAGGAATTTGATGCTGCTGACCACTTCTACAGCTGAGCTTTTGAGAGTTTTTGTATCTCTGCTTCTGTCTCCTTGAACCCCAGTCGGCCCCAGCAGATTACCACTCTCACTGAGCCTGGTTCTGCTGGAGGTTTCTTCCTGTTAAAAGGGAGTTTTTCTTCTCCACTGTCGCTACAAGCATGCTTAGTGTGAGGGATTGCCTTCGAGCCAATGAGTCGATGCAATCAACTGGTTTTCCTTAGATAGAAAACTTTGAATCAATCTGACTGTATGATCTGGTGAACTGTAAAAAGCCTTAAGATGACTTGTGTTGTAAGTTGGTGCTATAGAAATAAGCTCAATTGAATTGATGAGCAGTGGAGCGTGGTTCGGCCGGTTCTTCTTGAAGTCGATGATGATCTCCTTCGTCTAACTTTGGAGATATGCGTTGGAGATAAGTTGTTGATAAGTTAAGCATAAGTTATTTGGATAAGCTGGATGCCTTAACTTATGAATAACTTACACTTCAGATAACTTACCTGTAACTTATGACCTACCTATGGCATACACTGGCATACGTCATACTCGCCGTATGATGACGTGTACCACCGTGTTTCAGCTTGATTCCCTGTACTTCAGGGTACCCATAACATATTTTTTGCCAGATTTTTCGTATGTCAGGCATACACTGGTCTAAATTGTCAATTTGTGACAGGGGCTCAGAAACATTTCCAACCTGCTGCCAAACTTCTGTCCTGGGATCCTTCCTGCAAAGTAACTATACAAAATAAAAATATATAAAGAAACAATTATCTTTTACAATATTTTTCTTATTTTATCCACTCTTAGTTGTTTAAAGTAACATTGTCTTGAACACTGAACTATTTTTCTACTGAAAAACCAAGTTTTGGCCAAAAGAGATCAAACCTCTCATGTGTGGCGGGAGGAGTGGGTGGAATGTGTCAGTGACCCGTGTCATTGTCCACATGTAGACGTGCTCTATGTTTTGTTTTGAGTCCCTCTAACAACTAGGTTGTTGTAAAGGTAATTTCACTGACCTGTCAGCCATGGTGGGATGGTCTTTTCTGACAGTTTGGTATCTGCATGGTTTGTCATGTTAGTATGATTTATTATTACAGGTTATACTTCATAATAATCATGGTGATAGAGAAATGTTTTTTTATACTTTCTTATTTCCCTTCAATCTTCTGAGGCCCCTACTTTAAAAAGCACTGGTCTGTAATTGAGGTACACTTCAAAGACATGGACCACCGATTGCTCCTTTAAAGCAGGAGAAGGAAAATGGTGACGCTAATTTAAGCTTTTAGTGAAAAAAAACTCAGAGTAACTCAGGTCTCTTGTCTTTGAATTGTGTTGCTTTTCTCTCAGTTTTTTTTTATAAATTAGATGGATGTGAGCTTTACTTCATAGACACTAACGTGACTCTGCTATACTTGGCTCTGTTGTTGCCACATTGATTGTTAGAGAAATCATCTTATAGAGCCCCAAACATCACTTACGTGTGTACAGTAAGTATAATCCCATCTAAGGGTGAACCACATGAATAACAGACGACTAAGAGGCACAATCTGGGGTCCTGTACCCAATCCAACACTAGCAGTTTGCTTGTCGCCTGGTTTGAATCACAACAACCAACAAAAACATCAAACTAAACTCCTTCAGAGGCCCACTGGCAAAAATAAGGTAGCAAACCAAGAAAATTTTATTCTATTTAATTTTATTTCTATAGCGCCATTTCACAACACATGTCATCTCAAGTCACTTTACAGTTCACCAGATCAATCAGTCAAATTGATTCAAAGTTTTCTATCTAACGAAAACCAGTCTATTGCATCGACTCATTGACTGGAAGGCAATCCCTCACACTAAGCATGCTTGTAGCGACAGTGGAGAGGAAAAACTCCCTTTTAACAGGAGGAAACCTCCAGCAGAACCAGGCTCAGTGTGAGCGGCCATCTGCTGAGGCCGACTGGGATTCAATGAGACAGAAGCAGAGATAGAGGAAGAAGTAGAGAAAACAAAGGTTTAATTGCTTTGGTGTTTTTACAATGCCAGCAGGTGTGTTTAGTCAATTGCCTAAGAAATCTCAATTTGGTCAAGCTTCCGAAAGGTTGGAGGAATTTCTGGTCACCAGTTATTCCACAACTTCTCTGTTGATCCACATCAGAGGCAGTTTGTTTNATACAGGAAGAAGTAGAGAAAACAAAGGTTTAATTGCTTTGGTGTTTTTACAATGCCAGCAGGTGTGTTTAGTCAATTGCCTAAGAAATCTCAATTTGGTCAAGCTTCCGAAAGGTTGGAGGAATTTCTGGTCACCAGTTATTCCACAACTTCTCTGTTGATCCACATCAGAGGCAGTTTGTTTTGATTATTACGACTTCAACCAGGATTTAACAACAACTATGCAAATCTAGAAAAAGTACACTATATTATATTATTTTCCATGCGACTAACAGATTTTTCATTCTTCTTTGCCCTTTCTAAAAAGTGCTTTAAATCAGTCCTACCTGTCTTTTTCCATGCTGGGTCAGATCCTGACGTTTGAAAAAGGAGGCAGGGAAAGCAGAATAAAGCCTCGCTACATGCAGTTAGCCAAGCCTTTAAGCTAAACCAGGTCCTGGAACAGGACGGTTCTTGCCCCATTTCTCTCTCTCTCTCTCCAATGTGTCTCCTCTTCCCGCGACTCGACCTGTCAATCACCCGTAAAAACATCTGCACTGTGGCGGGATGTGGTGACCAAATACACTTCCTGTCAGCTCGGGGCTCCCCAGAGCTGCGCCCGAGCTCTCCTATACCTTTGTATTGCAGAGGAGCTGTTGCGCATGTACAACTTTTAACAAAAGTCAATGGGCAAAGATTTTTGCGCCCCAGGGCGGAAATACGTCACCAACCTGACGAAAAATTGAATGACGCTTTACCAGTCATTAAAGGTAAAATACGTATCTTGCACATCTAAGCAATACATATTAATATATTTTAAAATATTTTATATATTTATTTAAAAAAAAAAAATAAATATATATATATATATATATATATATATATATA
>NW_015150920.1:329643-331626 GCF_000732505.1 Cyprinodon variegatus | reverse complement strand
CGCCCTCTATTGACCAGCCACCACTGCTAGTAACACAGGTAAGGCTAACAGGTTTGTCCACTTTCAGCTCCCGTTATCGAAGGTGGAAACTAATCCTGGCATCCTCCTATAGATGCATCATCGTCCTATAGATGCATTTCCACTTATATGTGTATAATCTAATGCTAAGCTAAGGGAACGCTTTCGACTTTGGCAGAATATTTTTTTAACAAAACAGCTCTCGATATTTGAATATAAAAAGCCAGAGTAGTTACAGAACATCCCTTTAAACATCTGCATCAGACAGCATATGGTTATAGAACTATAGCAGGTATAGATGTTCAAGCTTTGCCTGTAATAAATCTCACAGCACCCAGCAGCCGGCAGCTCCATCTGCTGCACAAGGAGCCCTTTACTTCACATTGAGCGCCCGCCTTCTTAAATGTCTGTCCACGCCACTGGTCCTAACAGACCTTAAAAGACCAAAGCTTAGTCACATTTAATGTAATGTAATGAAACCATGTAATGAAAAAGAGGAAACATTTCTCACTAAAAGGTGGTTATATATGTGGTTAAAAACTCTCTCTGAAGCATGTAAGGTGTCTTTTTCAGTTAGCAGGGAATGTTCTTGTTTTCCTATATCTACAATTTTATTATTATCGATCTGTATTGTTTTAGTATTCATGTCACCAATTATTTTCTGGCTCTCTTTATATCAATACAAGCAGCAATCGTGGATGAATTCACCACCCTGAGATCCCTGGGCTTAGCAATGTAGATGTTCCAGATCAATAATATCTGTCAGTCAGACCAAAGCAGCGGCATTTCTTATGTTTATTTGAGTTTCTCTGACTCATTTACTGTCATTCATATAGAGAGGGGCGAAAGTTTTTTAGTCAGTCATTGATTCTGCATGCTCCAATACCTAAAAAATTCCTTTTCATCATAGGTATAACTATGAGAGAGGGTGGAAGATAAATATTTGGTGACCCACAAACAAGCAAGATGTCTGCTTCTAACAGACCTCTAAGTTCTCCACATCCACCTCATTTTCTCCCCTATGTTGCATATCCATATGGAAAAGCAAATAACTGTGATTTGGAACTGTAAGCCCAAATTACATGTGTGATACATTATTTGAAAGCTAACACTTTATAGTTTTTGAATATACACATGGAAACTGGGTGAGTAAAACACATCCCAAGCTGCATCAATTCAAACATGACTCAAAGTTTTTCTTTTATTCTCGAAAATAATAGGTATTTTTTGAACAGCAGTAATAAAGCCTTGCTTGTTGTGGCTGCTTTGTCATGTTTACATTTTGACATGCTGCTATATCTGTGTTAGTTGTGCTTTGGTGCACAATGCATGTAATTGTCATGCATTCTGACTTATTAGTTGTAAACGCTTTAAAACGGGTCGTGACCCAGTGGATTTGAGAGGCTAAGATCTTCTGTCCTTTACTCATTACCTGTATTAGTGGAGCTTGTTTGGACTGATTATCTGTATAAAGACACCTGTCCAGGGCTTTAAAGAGTAAGACTCCAAACTCAACCATGGCCAAGACCAACGAGCTGATGAAGGACACCAGGGAGGAAACTGTAGACCTGCACCAGGCTGGGAAGAGAAAATCTACAATAGGAAAGAAGGTCAACTGTAAAAAAACAAGTCTACAATTTGGAAAACCTACAAGACCAATGATAATCTCCCACTATTTGGGGTCCCACGCAAGATCTCATGCTGTGGTGTTGAAATTATCATGAAACAGTAAATCTCAGAACCACATGTTGGGACCTGATGGATGACCATCAGAGCGCTGGAAGCAAAGGAACAAAGGCTTATCCCTCTGCTTGCTGCCAGTACCTGTCCAGGCCTGTTTCTAGACAGCATATGGATGATCCAGAGGAGGATTGGGAGGGCATAAAACCAGAATAGAACTTGTTAGTACAAACTCAACATCTGTCTGGAGGAAAGAGTTGAGCTGCATTCCAAGAACACCATACC
>NW_015150920.1:323853-329329 GCF_000732505.1 Cyprinodon variegatus | reverse complement strand
AAAAGGGAGTTTTTCCTCTCCACTGTCGCTACAAGCATGCTTAGTGTGAGGAATTGCATTCGAGTCAATGAGTCGATGCAATCAACTGGTTTTCCTTAGATAGAAAACTTTTGACTGTATGATCTGGTGCCTTGAGATGACGTGGTGTGAATTGGTGCTATAGAAATAAACTGAATTAAATTAGTGATTTTTAAGCAACAGCCAATTTACAGCTGTTAATCTGTGAGCGCACTGGGTGCGAGACAATGTGTTTTTCTGCCTCTGTTATTATAAACATCTGTGTTCTCATTTTGTAATCATGGGTATCACTTTATTATTTATAGGTCTGTGCGGCCCTGGCAGGGTTTTAAATGGGGATAATTGCGGCTAACGGGTCCGGTATCAGTTTACGGTTGCAGGTGGAAACAGTTTTGAAAATTCAGACCTGTGCAGGACTCTGGCACTCCCTACTTCATCCCTTGTCTACATTATTTTCTTCCATTGTAATTGAAACAGCCTGCCTCCTTCACCATGGCCACATCTAGTCCCTGATTGGTTTTCATCAAGCAAAAGGACACAAAAGTTCAGATTTTCCAACACCTGTATTTTTTGCTTAACGACCTTCTTAGGCAGGATGATGATCTCGCTGCACTGAAATGCTTCGCCTCCTGACCCTCCCTCTACGTGAGGACAGGATGTCAATCGTTTGCTTTGGGCATAACAGTCACGTTCAGTGTGAAGGCACCTTTATAGGAAATTATTTATCTCTGTAATTTCAAACTAAGGTTATATTACAAAGTATTGCTTGAACCGTTGATTTTATACCAGTATCGGACGGGGCTCCAATCCAGGACAAAAATAGTTGTTTTCGGTATCTGCAAGTACCACCAAAAAGGGCACCGATTACCATTTTGAGAGCCAACAATTTATTCAACTAATGTCACCCATTCCAGGTAGGCCATACAAAGTTCTACTGTCTTTATATTAGTCTTTGTATTAGTCTTTTACTGCTTCACAAAGGTAGGCAGCAGCTTGACAAAGCCATGATGGCAAATATTTGACATCCAAGTAGTATGCAGTTCTTCATATATACACACACACCCATCAATTTCAAACATATGGCATCGGTATGGTATCGGCCAATACTGCACAGCCAGGTATTGGGTATCTGTATCGGGGCCAAAAATTGGCATCGGCGCAACGCTACTACGGTCTGTCAATTTTACAGAAATAATTTCACTCACAGCCCCGCCATGCTTCTGTGTTTTTCTCTGAGAGGTAGAAGAATCCTTGTTTGCGCATGCGGACTGTGTGATTTGTCCATGACCACCTTACGACGGCCAACTGATTCTAAACATGTTTGATTTTCTCCTGAGCTTTCAATTCCTGATGGTGGTCATTAGAGGCCTTCATTACCACCTGTATACAACACCATCAGGTTGAAAGTCGTCCCGTTTGAAAAATTCTGGCATGACTTGAAAGTCGGGCCAAAAAAGGGCAAAAAAATCATACAGTACATGCCTGGCCTAAGTAGGAGAACTTACATAATCAGAGGCTAAAGAAATACCTTTCTGTCCTGCAGTGGCTAATTCCTATTTAATTGTAAACCTTTTACTTTTCTAGCCTCACTGTGTTTTATTTAGTTTTTGTCTGAGTGACTCAAACCCGTTTAGACCAGGACTACAGTAGATGAGTTTCCTCCTCAGAAATGTCGACTTCTTGGCAGCTCATCTCCTTTATTTACATTGTTGCCGTCCTGCGAGGTCTGCAGTATTGATTTGTCACAACACATACAGAGGGAAAGCTGGGGACTGCAGTGTACTCAAGCCTGCTGCTCCATCAGAAAATCCCACCTTCAAATATAGTTCTGGACAGAATGGGCGCCATTAATTATAATTATTCCACCGGGCAAACTGGTTTCCCTTCCTCTTCAGCAGGCTGTGTGTTAAGCCAACGGCAGCTGGTGCATCACTCACCCAGCTGTGTGTGTGCTCAGATGTCTGCATGCTCTGGCTGTAAACCTGTCTGCCTTATTAACTCGCATAGCGTCTTATTGGCAGCGGATGTAATGGCTCAGGTGTGTGTGGTTTTTTGAATACAGGTCATGAGTGATTTTGTAGGGCTGTAAAGTGTTTGTTATGACTTTTACACGCACAAATGAATTTTATTTGACTGTCCTGTCCTGTGCTATAAAGCAGCATGGTAACAGCAGAAGGACATTTTCATGTCTGTCCCTCAGCTCTCTGCTGAGCTTTTCTACATCACCTTTACATCATGCTGTCTCTGCAGCATTGGTCGCCGCATTTGGATGCAGTTTTTTTTTTTGGGATAAAGCCTTTTTGGCTTCACATAGCGCAGACATGATGGCACACATTCACACACGTGTAAACCAACTGGAGTGTGCTCAGGTAATTAGGTCTAACGGCAAATTGACATAAAGGATCTCCGTCATTGCTGCTCCAGATGGGTCAGTTCCAGGTTTATTTTTCACATTTCTGTTTATTCCTGTGAAGCCTGGAAGCAATGCTGTGTCCATTCATAATTAAAAAGAATGAACTCAAAGTTCACTTCACACAGATAGAAATGAACTAACTCACATTTATAGTTTAATTTTTCAAAAAATGAACTAAGTTCACAAACCCAGTGGTGGCTGGCCAATAGAGGGCCCTAGGGCACCGCACCACACCTACTGACCCAATTTGTTTTATTATTATTTAATTTAAACTAAAACTGTAAAATATTGTGAAATATATCTATATATATTTTAGATGTGCGAGATAAATATTTAATCTTTAATGACTAGTAAAGCATCATTAAATTTTTCGTCGGATTAGTCACGCATTTCCGCCCTAGGGCACAAAAATCTTTGCCCATTGACTCTTGTTAAAATTGTCCATGCGCTGTAGCTCCTCTGCAATATAAAGTTATAGGAGAATTCAGGTGCAGAAAAGCTGCGCCCTGATGTGACAGGAAGCGTATTTGCTCACCACCTCCCGACACAGCGGGTGATTGAGTCGCAGGAGCTGGAGAGGCATTGGAGAGTGAGATGGATGGATGGATGGATGGATAGATAGATAGATAGAAATGGCACAAGAACCGTACACGGCTGTGCAGAGAGAGGGCTGCTACAGACGGGCTAACGTTAGCCTTGGAGCTCCGCTGGTTGCTGCGGTCCTGTCAACTTCAGAAATCTTTTTTTAAAATTACGCATTAAATTGGTAAATGGTCCATATAGTGACGCTTTAAAGTATAATATTCTAGCCTCAAATGATCTTAAAATGTACTTTTATTGAACAACAGCAACAAAAAAGAGAACTTTTAGCTTAATACTCTAAGCTCTGTGAGCGCTCCATTGGAAGCTGCTGCTGCAGTGCATGCTGGGACATCTGTCAATTTCAAGAACGGGCAAGCCTGCTCTGATGCATGCTGGGTAAAGAGGGAGGGGCTAGAACAACATCAGGGGATTTGCTGCGTTCTCGGTCTAGCCTTCTCTGCAATTGGAACAGTGCTAGGGATGAGGCTGATGACGTGTCACGAGCACATGAGAATGCTAGACCGACGCTCAAGAACGCATATTGAGAAATGGCCCATGTTTCTCTTACGACCCTTGGCCGTTTTCAAAGAACCGCGGTGAGAAAGGTGAGCTTCAATGACTGTCTGAAACCATAGCTCACCACAGATATACGCCTGAAAATACGCATACGCAAAAAAAGATAGGTAACGGGACGAGCATGTAGAACGGCCTTACGTCAATATATCACCAGAATGATTGACAATTAGCAGAACTAGTTATTTAGATGATCCACCCGAAAATAAAAGATCACCCTCCATACCTTTAAGTCAAGTTTAAAACAGAGCTTTAGTCATTTTGGACTGGAGCTCCCCCTACCGGACCTTTTGAAAATAGCACTGTTGTAAATCCTGACTGCACTACATGCCGCACACATCCCACAGCTCCACTCTCCTGTATTCAGGCATCGGTGTGTTTTATTGAAAGTGGAGATTCAAACCAGGCGCTGAAAGGAAGAGAACTTTCTCTACATGGGAAACTAATTAATAAATTTAACAGTTTAAAATGCAGTGATGTGATACGTGTTACCTACGTTATGCGTAGGCTACACATGTGATCCACAGATCAGACAGAAGCCCCATTAGACAACGTTTTATAAATTGATTATAAATACTAGTTTACATCAATACAGCACAGTTACTCCTACCCCATAATATTCCTCTTAATGATTCCAAAAAAAGGAAATTAAAAACAATCCACTGGACTTAAAGTTTCCAAGTTTGGAGATGTTTTGCTTCCCATCCAGGAAGCTTTTTCAGTTCAAAATGTCTGGAATAGTTTGAGTTCGAGGTTTTATACAGTAGCCCAAGGTTTTATACAGTAGGGGTGGAGCCCTTCGTCCATTTCAATTTGCATGTTTTCAAGGCTTTGTTGCGAAACGTCTTCAGACTTGGGAACTAAGTCCATAGGATTGTTTTTGTTTTTTTGGAATGACTATGACCTGGATGACTGAGAATCTATACCAGCTTATTCCTCTTAATGAGAAAACCAGCGTCTGCCTGTCTGAGATCAGCTTTTACTGTTGTTATGGATTCAAGCAGAGATTGTTTTTCAGACAGAATATGAAGAACAAATGTGCGAATGATCGTTGGAACGTCAGCAAGCTGCGTTCTGGGTTCTCTCCGTCTGCCTTTTACCTCCAGCGGCCCGATCAGTGTCAACTGATGCTGTAATGTTTCTGTCTCATGTTTATTCAGTCTTATTCATAATTCATCACGGTGCTTTGTTTGTGTTTTGTATGACAGGCCCCAGAGCTCGTGGGAAATACTGAAATGATGCTTTAAAATGCTGGAATCATGGTTCAGGTTGTAAGATGTGAGACAAAGAAGCGGCGAGGTTTGTCATAGACTTGATCCGCTCCCAAAGTTTCCACTCTGGTCGAAGTTTTCTGAAGAACTGAACAGAAGAGGTTTTTTTTCCTTGTCAGCCTGTGTCCTCCAGCCCTCCTCAGGTACAGCTTGTTAAAACCTCCCATGTTTACACTAATAATCTGTTATTAATTCATGGAGAACACCTCATTCCTCTACGAGCGTCTGAGCCAAGGTTACCTACACCCAAGGTTGGAAAATATCTGTTTCATTTATTTTTCATAGGGTTTCTGTTCCTTCATTGCTGCGTTTCAGCACCAGAACCAAGTCAGAATTTAGATCACTGGTAGTGAGGTGAGTTTTAGTCGAAAAGGCAACTGCCGTCAGAGGATTATTCTTTAATGTTGTTACTTTTAGTGTTTAAGAATTTTGTTCACTCTTGGATGTTACAGATATAAAAAAAAAAAACACACTTTGATTTTAGTTTCATTTCGTAGTTTCTAGACTCTCAATAAAGATATTGTTTTTTCAATAAATTTTATTTAATTTAACTATTTTTACATTTTTATATTGTTTCTGTTTATCATATAAACATTGTGTTATAAAGTAGCTATAAACT
>NW_015150920.1:321988-323843 GCF_000732505.1 Cyprinodon variegatus | reverse complement strand
GTGCTCCTGCAGTTGCAAGTGCGGTATTTCCCCCACAGACCACCAGGGCGGCCGAGAATACCTTTGTTCAACCTGAAATGACTCATTTAATCATCCAAAACGTTATGGTACACATTAATTAACTGAAAAATGTTGCATAGTGTGCCTTTAAATAAAAACATTAACTAACCGCTTACTTATCGCTCTGACAGATGATCACTGCTTTTTGCTCCCCGTTGGTCAAGTAACTCCTGCTCCACCATGCTGTGCCTACGCAGTCTTTGTTTTTTAGCTGTCGGGTAACAGCAAATCCCATAATGCTTTGCAAGGAGAGCTCTCCGCGCAAAGTATTATGGGATATATATGCCTCTTCTGAGGCCTTAGACATTGGCCGTTTCTCAGTTCACTAGAACGCGAGTGCGGACTCGTTTTCTGTAGTGTGTTCTTGAGAAGAACTCAGGAAAGTCTGGACTCGGGGAGAACGGGAGCACGCAACATAAATATGAGTCAATTGGAGCAGATGCGTTCTCGTGAAATCACCACATGTCTGGCTCGTCTAGAGCTGCATTTCACCTCCTGTTAATAATAGTCTCTAGATAATAATAAATTATTTCTTTTTTCATTTAGTTGGGGGATAATAATGAACACAGTCAGCTAAATACAAATCAAATGAACATTTTGCCAAATAAAAAAAAAAAAATATATATATATCACCATCAGAGCCAGCAGTCCTTCACACATGGCTATGACGAGTGAGGGCTGCTGCAGACGCACTAACGTTAGCCCTGGCTGCTCCACTGGACTTAAAGTTTCCAAGTTTGGAGACGTTTCGCTGCCCATCCAGGAAGCTTTTTCAGTTCAAAATGCCTGGAATAGTTTGAGTTCGAGGTTGTATACAGTAGCCCAAGGTTTTATACGGTAGGGGTGGACCCCTTCGACCATTTCAATTTGCATGTTTTCAAAACAAAAACAAGACTTTGTTGCGAAATGTCTTCAAACTTGGAATAAGTCCAGAGGATTGTTTTTGTTTTTGTTTTTTTGGAATGACTATGACCTGGATGACTGAGAATCTATAACAGCGTATTCCTCTTAATGAGAAAACCAGCATCTGTCTGTCTGAGATCAGCTTTTACTGCTGTTATGGATTCAAGCAGAGATTGTTTTTCAGACAGAATATGAAGAACAAATGTGCGAATGATCGTTGGAACGTCAGCAAGCTGCGTTCTGGGTTCTCTCCGTCTGCCTTTTACCTCCAGCGGCCCGATCAGTGTCAACTGATGCTGTAATGTTTCTGTCTCATGTTTATTCAGTCTTATTCATAATTCATCACGGTGCTTTGTTTGTGTTTTGTATGACAGGCCCCAGAGCTCGTGGGAAATACTGAAATGATGCTTTAAAATGCTGGAATCATGGTTCAGGTTGTAAGATGTGAGACAAAGAAGCGGCGAGGTTTGTCATAGACTTGATCCGCTCCCAAAGTTTCCACTCTGGTCGAAGTTTTCTGAAGAACTGAACAGAAGAGGTTTTTTTTCCTTGTCAGCCTGTGTCCTCCAGCCCTCCTCAGGTACAGCTTGTTAAAACCTCCCATGTTTACACTAATAATCTGTTATTAATTCATGGAGAACACCTCATTCCTCTACGAGCGTCTGAGCCAAGGTTACCTACACCCAAGGTTGGAAAATATCTGTTTCATTTATTTTTCATAGGGTTTCTGTTCCTTCATTGCTGCGTTTCAGCACCAGAACCAAGTCAGAATTTAGATCACTGGTAGTGAGGTGAGTTTTAGTCGAAAAGGCAACTGCTGTCAGAGGATTATTCTTTAATGTTGTTACTTTTAGTGTTTAAGAATTTTGTTCACTCTTGGATGTTACAGATA
>NW_015150920.1:312714-321658 GCF_000732505.1 Cyprinodon variegatus | reverse complement strand
TTATGCTACGGGCCTTTGGTTACACAGCAACCATTTTACTCCCAACAATGAAACCCAGGAGAGCTGTTTACTGTCGGTTTATCTTTGAGAACCACACCAGGGAAAATGTCTTTTCAAAGAGAGGAAATCCATGTTTAAAGATAATTTTTAGTGCAGATATCTTATACCATATGTAACAAAAGGTTATTATAAATTCTACTTTGCTTGCTAATATATATTTGAAGGAAGCAGCTTAAATATTACTCTGCGCAATGTGTACAAAATGCTAACAAACATGCAGTGTCTTCCTGCCGATCCAGTCTTTACTGCTGGATTGAATAACTGGGTTTATATGAAGCATTAATGTCGTATTTGTTGACAGGATTTCTCTAACGAAGCATCAAACAGACATTTGAATTATCTTTAATATTAACATGAGAAAGGAGAAACAAAGAAAGTCTCTCTTTTGAAAAATAAAAATCAGGAATAAACCATGACATGGTTTATGTGCGAGTATGGATGTTGGAGTGACTGGTAATCTCTTTCCGGATGGAGATTCGGCTTTGGAAATACACTCAGGCATTCAGAAAGATCTCAGATCCAAAGCTTTATCTGAATGCTGAGGAAGTCTGATTTGTAAAAGCAGTGAGTCACAGCCAAAGCTGTCTGATAAGTGCTGTTTATTACAGAGGAAGAACTTCATATGTGAAAATGCTTAGGTGTCTGCTTTCAACATGATGAGGCTTTGTGTGGCAGATTATAGCACCGTAAGTCCCCAAAACATTGTAAATATTCAACAGAATTTGAATTCTTATGACAGTTTTTTCCTATTTATTACTTGCACCGGCCATTAGTTTGTGCAAGATTTTAATCTTACACTTGCATAATGACAATATAGTCTTTTTATGCTATTTTGCAGGGTTTCCATGTGATAAAAGATCAGCTTAAACTATCAACTGTTACGGATTAATAGTCAAATGTATAAAAACAAACATGTACCTGCTGCGACAAATCAAAAAACCCAAAACAAAGTAACAAAAACAAAGAGGATGAATCTTATAAGGGCATCAATATTTAGGCTTTTAAATAGGAAAACATCTGCTACTGCAAAATATAAAATCGAAACACGATCGGCATGCACTTCCCAGTCTGATTGAAATGTGTTTGGATAAAAAACAAAAAATAACTATATGGTGTCTTTATATGGATGTAAGTAATTGGATTAAAAGAGCCAATTGCACTAAATGTTAGGAATCCAGTTTGTGTGGGTTGTTTTTGTGTTTTTCTCTCTCCACCACCAGGTGGTGCCCTGTTCCTCGTTGGGCCTTCCTGCACACCTGCGGCTCGTTGGATCATTACCGGAGGAGTATTTGAGCAGCGGGCTGTCACTACCTCGATGCCAGAATGTTTGCCAGTTTTGGGAAGCCTTTCCTGTGTACTGGATAACCTGGACTTTCTCCCCCTGGAAGGATTACTGAGTACACACTGAGCAGGGGTAAACCTCCACATGATCCGTTCAAGTCCTCATCGGAAAACCTAGTGACAGTCCGCTGTCCAACGAGTTCCCTATCCTCTCGATTAATCCCTCACAAACTGGATTCAAGGATTAACAGAAGCCCCCTCAAACGTGAGTCTCTCTCCAGCTATATTCAAGCCTCAGTCAATTATCCTACGGTCCCTGAACTGATCACTGTGACCTCTCCTTCAGACTTTCCGGTTCACCGGTCCACTGAGTTCCAGCTCCTACTTCTGTGTTTCATCAACATTCAATAAACCTGTTAAACTTTTTTCCCTTGGTCTCTGAGTGGTTCTCTGCATGTTGGTCAGATTGCTTAAACCCATTATGACATTAAATTCTAATCACAAATATCACTTTGATCCCTGACAGAAGTTAAATTGTTGGAAAAATATCAAATTTATATTTCGAAATAATAGCAGCTAAATCAGCAGCTAAAAACATGTTAGCAGCAGGTTGGTTACCATGCGATCACTATTAGCTTATGTTGGCCTGCTTTACACAACAACGAAACACATGACATGATCAAAAATGATCAAAACCCACATTATTTAACTGGAAACTAATTTCCTGATTTCAGCATCGGCTGAGCTCTGGTTTGGAAAGCTAAAGCTGGGCATACACTGTCTGACCACATCTGACTCAGCTCCGCAGTGAGATGGCGCTACTCGGACTCGTCAATCCAGAAGCCAAACAAATAGAAGAGGAATATGAAGCTCACTGGAGTGAAATTGCCGTGGCAATTTGTGCAATTTTGTGCTGAAAGCCCTGAAAAGAAAAGGCAACAACATATTTTGACAAAGACATGGCTGAGCAAACATGGCTACTTTGGTCTGTTCATTTTACAGAAAGAACTCTATTTCACTCGTAGTGTCACCACTCTTCTGTGTTTTTATCTGAGAGGAAGAAGAAGAATCCTTGTTTGCGCACTGAGTGATTTGCCTACGACCACCTTACGATGGCGATTGAATTTCAGACACGTTTGATTTTCTCCCAACCTTATGAATCCTGATCGGGAGGTGGTTGTGAGAGGCTGATTGCCCCTCGTTCCCCCCTGTACACTAAATGACTAAATGACGCACGATCAGGCTGAAGGTCGGCCCATTCGAAAAATTCTGGCATGACTGGAAAAACGTCCAGAAAATAGCAAAAAATGGTACAGTGTTCCTGGTTTAAGCAATCTCCAAAATTCTGGAGCGCTTAGGCCGTTCTCAGTGGGTCTGTGTTCAGGTGGCCATGCCTGGATGATGGGTGTGTGTCTTCTGGTAGGCCTGTTGGTCATCAGTCTTTCAAACCCCCCACTTACTCCTGTAGACTCAGGGAAAAGCTTTTGCGGCTTACAAGTTGTGAAACATCCTGAAAAATATTTAGGCCTACCTTGAGCAGGGGTTTTATGAAGTCGATTTAGCCAGATGAGCCCCTTTTCCACTCAAACCCCGGGGCTTTAAAGCCCCGGGCTTTAGGCTTTTAGGCGGCTAATAGTAATCAAGACTTATTTGTCATGTTTGAAAGGCTCTGGGACATCATGCAAATCAACATAGCAACGTGGTTGCCAAAAAACAATAACAATACTGCATGTGGAAGTGTGCTCATGAACACTGCATAACCCACTGTGGGAGTGCACACACGTATTTCGAAACCCTCCCTCCTCCTGCTGCTAAATAAAATAAGAACATGAAAGAACAGGCTGCTAACTCTGACTACTGTCCATGTCTGAGAGCTCTTCTTGGTTAACAGCATCCAGCACCAATGCCACCGAGAGAAGCCCCAGACTTTTGAGGGGCAGTATGTTCTTGAGAAAATCCCAGGAAAGTGTGGACACTGGGAGAACGGGAGCATGCAGCATAAATATGGGTCAATTTGAACAGAAGCATACTGATGACGTCACCACATGCTTTGCTCATCTGGAGCTGCGTTTCACCTCCTGTTATTAATCAGAATCAGAATCAGGTTTATTGCCATTGTTAGTGAAGGAGTTCACAAACTAGGAATTTTTTGTGGTACAATCGTGCAACATGAAACATATAATATGGAATAGGTAAATAAAATTATAAAAATCTCTAAAAACACTGTGGGTATAAGGCATGCAATGGTCCGTGTGTCCGAGACAGTTGTTCCCAGCCGCACGTGCTGTCTCCGGTCTGTCAGGAAGTCAGTGATCCACCTGCAGAGGGAGCTGGGCACGTTGAGCTGGTACAGCTTGTCCTGGAGCAGACCTGGGAGTCTCTATATAATAATAAATTCTTACTTTTTTCACGTAGTTTGGAAATAATAATAAACACAGTCAGATAAACACAAATCAAATGAACATTTTGCCAAATAAAACAAAAAAATCACCATGAGAGCCAGCGGTCCTTCACACACGGCTATGCAGAGAGGGCTGCTGCAGACGGGCTACTGTTAGCCCTGGCTGTAGTTAGCCTCGGAGGTCTGCTGGTTGCCGCGGTCCTATCAACTTCAGATTTTTTTTAAATTACACATTAAATCAGTAAATGGGCCATACAGTGACACTTAAAAGTATAAGTATATATCAAATGATCTAAAGTCTTTGCAGAGTTGGGGTCTCAGTTTGAAAAGCAGAGCAACAATTTTTGCCCCACCAGTGTTAAAAAATTATAAGATGGCTTATGGCAAGATACAAAGGGCTGTTAAACAGTCAGTAAGAGTGTGTCACTTACTGGCTGGGAGGAGTTAAACTAGTAGTGTCACCTTTAGGTCGTGGTTAGAGTGTTTAAAGTGGGTAACATGCAGTGTTTGTTTCCTACCACAGACTTTATGTTGTTTTAGAGATATGAAGCAATCAGAACAAATTAGAGGAAGAAAAAATATCTTTTGAAAGTCTGATTTTTATTTTCTGATCTCAGTTGTGCATTTCTAGTTATGCACATGTAAAAAAACTATGTTAGAAATGTTCAAGGTGCTGTACAAGTCGTGACTTGAGGCTCTTTGTAACTTTCTTCCTGTTGCATAAAACAAAATATTTGAACCAAACAATTTTTTGAACCTATTGGAATTTTTTAAAGATAAACAGCAAAACACAAAGAACGATTTTAATGGGAGAGTAACTCTATAAGATAAACGCTAAAACAACTTGACTTCTCAGAACAACCTTAATCTGACCTTATTCTAATTGTGCAAAATAAACATATCTGAATGTTTATGTCAAGCTGATATCTTTTGACATTTTTTAGAAAAGCAGTGACATGATCTGACATCTTAGCAGATTTGACGCGTTAGACAGCAGAAAATATGAAACGAAGCTGAAGAGCGGATCTTTTCAGGTTTGGCGAGTAGGCGGCATGTTTGCCTTAATGTGCTCCACATAAACAGACAGCCTTTTACAGCTTGATGAAAACAGTCCTCCTCTGCAGTCCTTCATTTAATGAAGTGGCACGAAGAGAAATGTTTGCCTTCTTTCTTTTTCTTGGAGAGTCTCTGTTTTTTTTCTCTGTGAATTCCTTAAAAACAGATCTTGAAGAGTTGAAGGTAATTACAGCCTCTCTGAGCTCTATACCCACAGGGACACTCTTTATTGGAAATTTCATCTTGAAATTGCCTTAGTATCAACATGGTGAGTCTGTGTTTTGTGGCACAGCTCTGTGTGAAGGAGACAAAGTTGTCTTTGGAGGATCCTGCTAGTTTTTACAAGTGACCATTGCCTTTTGGATATCAGCTATGGGGAGTACTCCAATTGATGGAGGATGAGAGAGGACGGAATTAAAAATCCCCCTTCTTAAAGTTAACCGTGTCTTAAAATCTGTGAACACCTAAATTCGGCCAATCATATATCAATGGTCATCTGTCAATCAATTTTTTTGGTCATAGCATCTTGATTCATATGTCGCAGCTAATATACGCAACAGTTGAAATAAGAAATAAGATTAATTTCCTTTCCCATTGAGTTCCGTCCCAGTGTTCACGGGGATGGACGTCTGTGTCTTCAGCAGGCGTAGAGCTAACAGAACTGGCAGCGTTGCGAGGCAAGGGCTCAAACATGTACGGCTGTAAGCCTTCTATACCAAACCAAGCTTCTGCCGCCCTGGCGTCCTCTTCCACAACATCTTCATCCCCGCTTTTCTACACTAAATAAAAAATGATGACAGAGGAGACTCATCCACGACCTCCGACACTAAACTCTCCTCCTCTTGCATGTTTCCGCTGTCCATAGCGTTCCTTGACAGTGTCGTTTCTAAGTCACCAATTTAGTGCTACTTGGTCCCAATGGAATTTCACATTGGGAACCTACTAGCACTAAGTTGCTAACTGGTTAGCAAGATGCTTCCAACAAACTGGCCACAACCAAAATACTTGCGAAACTTCCGCCACAACAATCCCGCCCCCTTTATAATCAACCAATCACATTCACTTTATTCACTTGTGTAAAGTCGTGCACCACTCGGGAGAATTAGGAAATGCAATGGTTGAAGCAGCCGCTTCCCTACAACTTTAAATGACCATCCCCTCATACCATCCCCTGTGAGATTTTATTACTGAATGTATCAAATTTCTACTATAAATTAACAGTAATGGCAATAATGTTGCCCTTTCAACATTTTGCTGGCTGTGGGCTTACGAGTAGCCTGAGCAAAATAAATCAAATCAAAGAAGTGTCCTACCATGACTATGAAGCTGATCCCAGTGGGAAATGAGTCCCTAACTATGTAGGGGCAGTGATAGCCATGCCAGTCCAGGGACTGACTGCAGCTCTACTGTAAGGGGCCTTGGTCAAGGTCAATGACCTCCGTACCAACCATACGCGCCCCTTCTTATGACATCAACATATGGCAATTCCACTCGCACAAACTGTATTTGCAACAGTTTCTTAAGAATCAAATCTCTTTGGGAGTTTCAACATATTTGCTATTATTTTACATTTTATTGACGATCTAAAGTTGCCAAAAGCATAACCATTCAAAGTTTTGAAAGAAAGTACTGCGTTCTAAGATTGAGCTCGGGCATTAACAAGATGACAAGAAAAAGTCTCAGCTAAATTTGAATCTTTTTATTAAGTAGGGGGACAGGAAGACGGAATGGAACATCTAAAAAATTACTTTGTAGAAATTTTAGACAAATAAAACAAATATTCTACTTGTAGAAATCGAACGGTTGTTGTTAACACAAAGTACTTTAGCTTAATATAGCTAACTGATCGAGCTAAAAGAGGCTAACCTGTTAGCTACTGAGCACAGATAGCCACAGCACTACCCAGCTCTCCTCCTTTATATCATGGTCTAACAATTACTTTGTTCACCATAAACAGATTTTTTACGTAAAACTTCATCGGTTATTAGACATGCTAACACTACAGATGCTCTTCACTCTGCACACGGACGCTGTGTGATATTATTTTTTCGTTGTCTGGGCAACCATAATGTTTTACATCATGTGACAACGTTCAGCCAATCATGTAGCGTAACGTCAATGGCATGAAGCAGGAGCCGAGAAGATCTGGTACCTACAGCGGCAGAGACCTCGCATGTAGACCAATAGAAATGCATCTTTTAAGTGAAGAGAATATGATCTGTAACTTTCTATCAAAAAGATTGTGAAAAAGATAAATTATAAAAAAAAAATTATTAATATAAATCTATAAAAAAAAGAAAAAAAAATTAAAAAAAAATATATAAAAATAAATTCTGAGGAAACAGAATAGTTACTCTCAAAAACTTTTTATGACAAAGTTTTTACAAATTTCCATATACAAAATGCGTTCTTGTCTTGCAACAATATTGACGCAAAACTGACTCCATAATTACCTATAGTGGAGGTCTTCAACAGGGGGTCCCCGACCCCTAGGGGGTCCACAGAGCTACTGCATGGGGGCGCGAAAATTTTGGTTGATTAGACCTATTCTTATATATTCTCCCCTGCAGTTTTTTTCACTAATTGAAATGTGTTTAAATACTCTTTAAGATGAATTCAACACACTGTAGTAAACAGATAAATAGAGGCAGAAGATGTCTTTCAGTCATCAATGCACACATTCAGCGACACACAGGAGCTCTTTCAAGCTGGCCCCCGTATTATTCACAACACCTGTCCCATCAACCAGGAATCAGAATCAGAAATACTCTAATAATCCCAGGGAGGAATTACATGACTCCATCTGTAATAGAGTGACTATAGGACTAGTTTGATATAACACAATTTCATACAATATATATAATTAGGGGGTCCTTGCTCCATCTCACCATCTGTTTGGGGGTCCTTAGCTTGGAAAACGTTGAAGACCCCTAAATTATAGGATTGTTATATTATGGATGACTGAGAATCTAGACCAGCGTCTCTTCAGGAGGCTAAATATGACTGACCTGAATACGTCGGCCATTTTGAACCATGTATAGCCCCTATATGGCAGCAGCATTCCTGCAGGACAGGATCTCTTTTAGCTGAGTGTACTGTCAAAAAGGACATGTTGTGAGCCCATGCATTTTTTTCTGGGTCACATAATATTTATATCTATAGTTTAATGAATATGTGTGTAATAAAGATGAAAAATGAATCAGTTGATATAATACAGAGATCCGAAAAGATTCCAGTAACTCTTCATATTCTTTGATGGCTCAGCAACACATTTCAGCCTGCTTGTTGATAAGGTTGTTTCCTAGAATTTTAGGTGTTTTTAGAGTTTTCACCTCATATTTCTATGAAGCCCTTCATCCGCTCTGTTATAGCTGCTCTGTGGTGGCCTGCCATGGCCTTTGGGCAAATTGGGTGGGAGGTGTGGAACATCCTTGGCAGGTTATCCAGCCGTCAAAGGACAACATCGTAACACAACAATGCATACACATGCTCCCCTCAGGATAACTTACAGAGGCAAACTGATGTAAAATGTGTGTTTTAAGCTTTAGAAATAACAGATGAATAAAGAGAGGAGGAATCAGCTAACTCCTTACAGATGAGATACATTGGAAACCTTTGCTAATGCATATTTGGAGACATAAAGCGTTTATAAAACAGTGTTATACAAACTTCAACACTACTTGTTAGCTGCAGCTTCCAGCCCCTTCTCCAGTGGATTTAAACAAACTGAAAGGTTTATATCAGTTGTTGGTGGCGTCAGCTGATAGACTTTGACTCTCACTCCTGAGGTTGATGGTTCAAGACCCACCTTAGACAGGTGCAATTGTACTTAAGTATCTTGGCTAATGTGGATACTTTGTATTGGTTTGCCCTAGTAAAAAATAGATAAGGAGAAAACATTGCCATATTAGATTGGCTGGTTTAGGCAAAACATTGGTTGAACACATAACTTCCACAACGATTAAAACCAAAAACTGTGGAAAGACTATTTTTGAATAAAATAAAACACCTTTCATTTAGCTCATCATTGCTCAATTTGTACAAATACTGTCACTGACTGCTTGAGGTTATTTCACCTCACACAAAACACACAAAATAAATACTTACAAAAGTTTTTATTATACAGCCCAATAGTTAATAATTTCA
>NW_015150920.1:307099-310741 GCF_000732505.1 Cyprinodon variegatus | reverse complement strand
AAAATCTCAGAGTCCCAAAAGGGGAGATCCATAAACACTGAGATACTCTTCACCCTTTGGCATAATCCTTAAAGACAGATGGATTATTTTATTTCATGGTGCAAAAGGTGAAGCTTCTCTACAAATGTATTCCTCCTGGCATTCATTTACTAAAACAGAACAAAAACCAAGCAGGATTTTAAAAAGCATTACTCAGCCGATGTAATATTGTTTAATAAAAGTCAGATTAACTCTAAAGAAATTCATCCTTTTTTTTTTCTTGACACAATCCTGAGGATCACATCCACTTTGAATGTCAACATCTGAAAGCAGGAAACAGACAGAATCAGTACAATGTGTGAGAAGCAGTCATTAGAAGTTAGAGTCTGGTTCTGACTGACCTTTAAGTGCAGGAGGGGAAACATAAATGACACATATAAGGTTTTGAAATGATTCATGTTAGTTTGGTTTGGAGATTACACCAATATGTTCTGTTCAGAGATTTTAGAGCAGCTCCTGGATTAGATTACACCAAACAAACCGGTTTGACAAAAACAAAATATACTTAAGTTTGGAGAAATTGTATTTAGAAATGATAAAGGAAATGTAGAAGAATAATAGATGGGTTAGAAGTGGAATAAGTAGATTAATTAAAATTCTTAGTTATGAATATTGACCAGAAGATCTACATTAAATGTTTTCAGACTAAAAGCATCTCATTTCTCAATAAAGCAAAACATTCTCTAAACAATAAATCTTTACACTTTCACCATGTTTCACTGATCTAATCATACCCAAGCTATTGTGTAGCAGTCTGGGCTAACACATACAGGACAGCTGTGGTCGGAAAACTTCGGAAGATTTCTATTCATTTCTTATTTCATATATTCATTTATGCGATTTACTTACTGAAAAATGTTTTTATTCTGTCTGATTCACCTGCAAGGCCACAAAATGTCTGAGTGAGAGGAATGTTTGGGACAAGAAATACTTCTTCTCATGACAAGCCAGACTCTTTATCAAGGTTTATTCATAACATGTTACTGTTTAACCAAAGGGTCTGTAATTTGTTTTGACTCAGACAGATTTAATTTAGTCATTTTGTAAACACAAGTTTAAACAAAGAGAAATTCCATTAAGAACATCTCTCTGAACTATTTCACTTTTTTTTAAAGTGCAGCCTTGATCAGGTAAGCAGCAGTGATAAAACAAAAAACATTGAGATGAAAAACAGTAATGTAAACATATGACTGTATAGTCACACTTTTTTCCATTCAACACTCATTCAATTAACATTCATTTTTTGTAACCCATTTTACATAACATTTAACAGTCTAATGGCAGTGGGTGAGAAACTGTTCTGGAATCTGCTGGACCTGCATCCAATGCTTCGAAGTCTCTTCCCAGAGGGCAGCAGGGAGAACAGTCCATGTTGGGGGGGTTGGGGGGTCCTTGATGATGTCACGGGCTCGGGACACCCAGCGCTCGGATGAAATGTCTTTAATGGAGGGAAGAGAGGCCCCGATGATCTTTTCTGCTGTTCTCGCCACTCTTCTCACTTTCTTCCAGTCTGAGGTGCTGCAGCCTCCACACCACACAGTGGGACAGCTGGTCAAAACGCTCTCTATGGTGCTTCTGGAGAAGGTGGTGTTTTATGGGAGAATTATCCTGCCATAATGCAAGAGCACATAATTTCAATTTGAGAAAAGAATTTCATCTTCTTGCACTCAAAACTTATAATGCTCACACTCAAAACATGCGCTCTCTCTCCAATATTTTCTCCTCTCTCTCAAATCTTTGTTTCTTCTCTCAGATTTAATGCTTCTTGCACAGATATTTTCTCCTCTCACTTGCCTCCTTCTCTTCGCGAACAAACCGCGCTCTGCTCGAGTCTCAGATACGCTCGCAAACCTGTAGGCTCTGTTTGCGGATTTTTTTTGCTCTCTCTCAGATTGGATCGGATCGTCGCCTAGCAACCTTTCCAGCCAATAGAACGACAGCCTCAGAAAGGGAGCACTTGTCTAACTCTACTGAGTGTGCCTGTGATAAACCTTACCGACAATAAAATGGCTTTTTAATTTAAAACCTATTAAATAAAGAAGCTGAAAAACAACAACAATCAGGAAAATAAAAAAAGGAAATAATAAAGGGCGATTCAAGAATCCCCAATGAAAAGTCACTTAATTTCTGCTGGAGGCAGAATTAGCATCTGCCCTGACTAGCAAACTTTTTTTGTTTTTGTTTCTGACGAGCAAATATGAGGCGGGAGTTTTCTGTTCACATCACGTCTGAAAATGGATAGCTTTTAAATTCAAAAGCAGTTTTATTGTCGGTAAGGTAACTACTGGGTAAGGTAACTCAGTAGAGTTAGACCGAGGCTGTCATTCTATTGGCTGGAAAGGTTGCTAGGCGACGATCCGATCCAATCTGAGAGAGAGCAAAAAAAATCTGCGAGCAGAGCCTACGGGTTTGCGAGCGTAACTGAGACTCGAAGAGAAGGAGGCAAGCGAGAGGAGAAAATATCTGTGCAAGAAGCATTAAATCTGAGAGAAGAAACAAAGATTTGAGAGAGAAGGGAAAATATTTGAGAGAGAGCGCATGTTTTGAGTGTGAGCATTATAAGAAGATGAAATTATGTGCTCTTGCATTATGGCAGGATAATTCTCCCATAGTGTTTACATTCCAAATGAGGGTGTCTGTGATGTGCACATTTCCATTGTTGTAAGTAAGGGATTGTTAAACTAATAAAGTTCAATTTGTCACTGTAACCATTAGTTATAAAACAAAGAAAATTCAGAATATAACATCCTTAAATTTTTTTCCGGATTACTTTTACTTTTATACTTACGAACAGGGTAGAAAATCATTCTGTAAGGGCTGTCGATGTCTTGTCAATTTTTTACTTTGCAAAGTAAAATAAAGTGCCAACTGATTAAAATCCATCGATCTCCGTTAATTTAACTGGACTGTAGAATTGAATACTTTTTTCACATGACAACATCCCTCAAATTCCCCTTGGAAGCTTCATAATGGAGCCATCGGCATCATTCATTAGGCTGGATATTATTTCACTTATGCTGCTTACATTCTCTGATCTGGCAGTTTTAAACCTCATAGCTAATATATAAGGCTGGAAATAAAGACAGCACACAAAAGCAGAGAACTAAAGTGATAATCTAAATGTCACATGCTCTAATTAACTAATTATAAATGGTTTGAAAGGATGAAACAAGCATTTAGGAAAAGGCTCAAACTGGTTTTCCTGAAAGGTTATGAGATGGAAGAAGGACGGTGAGCATCAGTGGGTTTCCCTCATTGACTGTAGATGGCTAAATGCATTTATTTACATATATAATGGTTGTGGTCATTTGGGCTTTGAGTAATAACTCTATGATTTAAAAGGTAAAAAAATACATATATAAATGAAATCATTTGCTGTTAATGGATATTTGGAAAAGCATAAACTCATCAAAAAGATTATTGATGACTGTAGGTAAAAAATAGGTATAATTAAATAAGCTTCCCTTTTCAGACTCAATTATACAAAGAATAAAAAAAAAATGATCAAACTATTTCAAACTTAGTTATAAAGCACTTTAAACACCCAGCAGGACCAAAGTGCTGTACTTTATATAATTTAATGTAAGGAGCATTATTTGACAT
>NW_015150920.1:304515-305659 GCF_000732505.1 Cyprinodon variegatus | reverse complement strand
ATCAAGGAAATATGCACCTATTTTGGGAAAAACTGACAAGATTTCAATGTCTGCAGGGTTTTAAACGTCACTCTAAAACAGTATATATGCTGTAAAAACTACCTTTGTCTCTTTGCATTGTTAAGAGCTGTGTTTAAATCCAGAGATTAGAGTCAATAGATCCATTAATCCATGTCAGAGCCTTTATGTCACATACAGTGAGTTTTATTCCTTCATCTGCTTCTAAATGTCAAACACTAGTTAGCTGTATTATGTAAAACACCCACATGAGCGGAGGGCAAGCTCAAGTGTCAAGTGAAAGCGGAGTTTCTGTGATGAAAACTCCAGTTTAACTTGAAATGCTCTTGTTTGCCGTTAAACTGCTTCATGCTGCATCATTCCCCTTCCTGGTTTGATCCATCTAACAGATGCAGCACAATAAGCAGCTCATCCATGTGTGGAGCAGCTTATAGGGGAAGGCCGTGCAACTGTTCAGGGCTACATAAATCTGGAGGATTAAAACTCCAGAACAATCAGAGGCTCATTTCCATTGTGGTGCGCTGCTTCATCACTGTGTGAGGGAAAGCCAATGAACAATATGTAGGAGTCAAAGCAAAGCACGGGAAACCGGAGCATCTCATTTTTCAATCTGAGCAGCAGCATCCTGCTTCGTGTTCTTGCCTCTGTTCTGTAATCATGAGTTTTAAATGGTTCGACTGTAAAAAGCCACAGTTCTTATGGAAATCTGAATCCTTCAGGCAAATAGCCAGGAAGGTTTTCTAAACTCTGAAGAATGCTGATTTTCAAGACTGTCAAAGGAAAACAAAATGTAAGACTTACTACAAAAATTAAGCTGCAGAAAATGATGTAAAATAAGTAAAAATTCCTTAAGTGTTTTTGTTCTTTATTTGAGCCAGTAAGGAAATTAATCTGCCAATGAAATCAGCACCCAGATGCACCTCTAGTCCCGTCAGGCTTCTCACAAAACACACGTAAATGACAAAAGGTTCCTTTAAATGATTGGAAAAGGGGCATGAATGAATAAATAACTTTATTTCAGACGATCCAGTAAATTTACAAAATCAACACATACAGTACAAACATTACGTATAATTAATGATTTTATAGGCTTAGACTTCTGGAGGACATAGGGACCCTTATTTCA
>NW_015150920.1:299931-301808 GCF_000732505.1 Cyprinodon variegatus | reverse complement strand
ATATCAGCTGTGCTGCTGCCATCAACACCTTTGCTTATAGATGTTCGAGATTAGCCTGTTTTTCAGTGTAGTCCTGTTTCTCTGACTGTGACTAATCTGATGTGCTTTCTTCATCCTCTCACATGGGATCTGGCTCGGAACTCGTCTGCCTGGCTGTGTTTCCTGGATGGGGACTTTTACTTTTACAGCTGCTTTTTGTATCGCTGCTTCTGTCTCCTTGAACCCCAGTCGGCCTCAGGAGATGGCTGCTAACACTGAGCCTGGTTAGTGTGCTTAGTGTGAGGGATTGTATTCGAGTCAATGAGTCGATGCAATCAACTGGTTTTCCTTAGGTAGAAAACTCTGAATCAATTTGACTGTATGATCTGGTGAACTATAAAGTGCTTTGAGATGACGTGTTGTGAATTGGTGCTATATAGATAAACTGAATTGAATTTATATATTATGCCATATGTAGAATTTCGTTCTAATTACATTACATCACCAGATCATAACATTTGCTGCTCCAAGTGGTCATATAAACAAACACATCCACAGGTAAGACTTTCAAATTGACTGAGCTAAATGGTGGAAGGTGGAGAAAAACCGAGACAATGATCATAAGAATATATTAAAACCAATTAAACGGCATTTCTACTGGAAATTTATCCAACCACTAAAAGTCAGATGTTTTCCAGGCAATTTTAATTAACTAAAATGTTTAATGAAGAATGGACTATAGAGATATAGTATAGTATTATAAAACCCTCTTTAAATTTTTTTTTTGTATTTTACAGTTAAAATAAAATGAAACCAGAATGTATTAATTTCAGGCGGCCTAAAATAAGATTAAATATAGTGTTTATATTAGACATTATTTAGCTGAGGAAAGTTGATCAAAAATCCATCCAAATTCTTCTATAAACGACCTGCAGTGGCATCATGCGTAATCATTGCACCCTGGAAAAAGAACCATTTCAAATTAATCATAAAAAAATAAAAATGTCTGCTTTCAGTCATTTAAAGCTCAGACCAAACTAAACATGTGTCTTTGTGCAGCTCTTCTGCTCTCCTCTCCTGCTCAGCTCAAATGGAACTGGAAGGAGCCTTTTCTCTTTTTCTTCCATTTTTTAATGCATTTTCAAAGAGTCAAATCCTCCTCTAACAACTCAAACTATTTCCTCTTGGCTTGGCTTTTGAAGGTGGATGTCTGAGTGTCTCCTTTTTCCTCTCTGCTCTCAGCAATGAGGGTGTGAACTTTCCTTTGGCTCTCTATAAGCTCTCTCTGCTGATTCCCACCCTCTCAGGTCAGGCAGGACAGATTAGAGGACAGATAACCAGCGTTAGTCGCTGATCCTCTGAAACTCCACTTTTTATCCATTTCACCCAGCCTTTTTCTTTCTTTCTATTATATCATTGCCTTCCTTTCTTAACAATACTTTATTCTGGGTTTTTTCCCACATTATCTGCAGTTGTGCCACTTCATGTTGGCTAAGAACTAGAATGTCTTCATTTCAGTCTTTATTTGCAGATTTTATAGGAAGATTTAGACCATTTGGATCGTGGGCCTTTAGCTAATATGATTTATGTCTATTGGTGTAAAATGGGGACGCCAAGATGGTTACCTTTAGCATTTTACACCAGGTGTCAAGTAACAAAGTTTCTTTTTATAAGTAATTTTGGCTATCTATACTTTTCTGCCCTACATTTTTTTGTTGCAATTATTCAATTCAATTCAGTTTATTGATATAGCGCCAATTCACAACACATGTCATCTCATCTTTACAGTTCTCCAGATCATACAGTCAAATTGATTCAAAGTTTTCTATTTAAGAAAAACCAGTTGATCGCATCGACTATTGACTTGAATGCAATCCCTCACACTAAGCATGCTTGTA